>NC_069504.1:492448824-492546324 GCF_027579735.1 Bombina bombina
TTGTTGTTCCTTCTGTGTCCTAATCCTTCATCAAAGAAGGAACGTCTGTTGCACAATCTTGATGTGGTTCGTGCTTCAAAGTTCTACTTACAAGCAACCAAAGATTTCCGTCAAACATCTTCATTGTTTGTTGTTTATTCTGGTAAGCGGAGAGGCCAAAATGCTACGGCTACCTCTTTTCTTTTGGCTGAAAAGCATCATCCGTTTGGCCTATGAGACTGTTGGACAGCAGCCTCCTGAAGGAATTACTTCTCATTCTACTAGAGCTGTGGCTTCCACATGGGCTTTTAAAAATGAAGCTTCTGTTGAACAGATTTGTAAGGCGGCGACTTGGTGTAAGCTTCATACTTTTTCCAAATTTTACTATTTTTTGATACTTTTGCTTCTTCGGAGGCTATTTTTGGGAGAAAGGTTCTAAAAGCAGTGGTGCCTTCCGTTTAAGGTCCCTGTCTTGTCCCTCCCTTCATCCGTGTCCTAAAGCTTTGGTATCCCACAAGTAAGGATGAATCCGTGGACTCGATGCATCTTACAAGAGAAAACATAATTTATGCTTACCTGATAAATTTATTTATCTTGTGATGGATTGAGTCCACGGCCCGCCCTGTTTATTTAAGACAGGCATATATATTTTTATTTTTAAACTTTCAGTCACCACTGCACCCTATGGTTTCTCCTTTTTCTTCCTAGCCTTCTGTCTAATGACTGGGGGGGGAGCTATATAGACGGCTCTGCTGTGGGTGCTCTCTCTGCCACTTCCTGTAGGGAAGGAGTATATCCCACAAGTAAGGATGAATCCGTGGACTCGATACATCACAAGAGAAATAATTTTATCAGGTAAGCATAAATTGTTTTCCTATACTTTAAAGAGATGTTTCCTATAACCGACTTGGCTAAGGAGGCTGGGCAGACGTTACCTAGGATGAAAGGAGTAGTTTCCAGCCTAGCGAAGAGAACTACTTTTTCCTTAGAGAATAGTTGGATTTTTCAAGGGTTATATGGCTGAAAAATTGGAAAACTGCAGATAGCTCAGCATGCTAAGGCACTGGGGCTGAGCTCTATAGCAACCCAAGGGTTGCAGGTTCGATCCCCGACAAGGTCCACTCAGCCTTTCATCCTTCTGAGGTCGTTAAAATTGAGCAGCGCCTTGAGACCCTTACGGGTGATAGCTGCTCTTTACCCACTACATACATTCTCCATCCGAATCAGGAAAATGTCATTTAAAAAAAAAAAAAAAGGGGGATGTACATCAGGGCTTACAATGGCATCCACCTGTGTACTTTAATACCATCATTAGTGTGGCAGCATTTTGATTTTATGCATTGTCTGATACTATTAAGTCGGAAACTCCCCTGAATAAGATCCTGGATAGGATAAAGGCTTTCAATTGGCTAATTCCTTTATTTCAAATTCTTGACTTGAGGTTATCAAAATGGGAGCGTAGGTTTCAGGTTTCTCTGTCAAGCTCACTGAGCCTTATGGGTGGAGCCTTGTTATATATACAGATGATTCTCTGCAGACCAGATAAAAAAAAAGAGGCGTTCTTACATTGTGCAGGAGACCTCTCTTCCATGGGAGTAATTTGTCCTGTTCCAATACAGGAACAGGAGCAGGTTTTTTTTCCGAATCTGTAGTTCCCAAAAAGAAGGGAACCTTCAGACCTATCTTAGACCTCAAGAGTCTATACAAGTTTCTTAGAGTTCCGTCTTTCAGGATGGAAACTATTCGTATCATCCTTCCATTGATCCAGGAGGGTCAATTTATGAAGACTGTGGATCTAAAGGATGCATATCAGCATGTTCATGTCCACAGAGATCATCACAAGTTCCTGAGGTTTGCCTTTCTGGACAAACACTTTCAGTTCGTGGCTCTTCCTTTCGGTCTGGCCATGGCACCCAGAGTTTCCACAAAGGTGCTGGGGTCTCTGCTGGCGGTTCTTAGACCGTGGGACATTGTGGTGGCGCCTTATTTGGACGATATTCTAATCCAGGCGTCATCTTGTCAACAAACAAGGTCCCATACCGACATTGTGTTATCCTTCCTGAGAACTCATGGGTGGAAGGTAAATCTGGGAAAGAGTTCTTTAATTCCGAAGACAAGGGTACTCTTCTTGGGAACTCTAATCGACTCTATATCCGTTAGAATTTTTCTGACAGAGGTCAGAAAGTCAGATTCTGAATACATGTCGAACCCTTCAGTCCACTCAGTGCATGGAGGTAATCGGATTGATGGTGACGGCAATGGACACCATACCGTTTGCTTGGTTTCACCTCAGGCCTTTGCAGCTAAGCTTGCTCAGGTAGTAGAATGGAGATTATACAGATTTGTCTCCTCGAATAACTCTAGTATGGGGGACTCTATTCATTGGTGGTTGTCTCTGGATCATCTATCCTGAGGGATGTGCTTTCGCAGACCTTCATGAGTGATTGTGACAAGTCGCTAGCCTTTTAGGATGGGGAGCAGTCTGGGGCTCTTTAAATGCTCAGGGAGTATGGACTCAGGCAGAGTCTCTCCTTTCCTTTCCATCAACTTTCTAGAGTTGAGGGCGATCTTCAATACGCTTCAGGTCTGATCTCTGTTGGCTTCGGTCCAATTCATAAGATTCCCGTCGGACAACATAACAACGGTGGCTTACATCCATCAGGGAAGAACAAGGAGTTCCTTAGCGATGCCTGAGGTAGCCAAGATAATCCAGGGGTCGGAGGCCCATTCTTGCCATCTGTCGGCGATCCACATCCCAGGAGTAGACAACTTGGAGGTGGATTTTCTGAACAGGCAAACCTTTCATCCAGGAGAGTGGGAACTCCATCTGGATGTATTTTCAGACCTGATTCTCAAATGGGGTCGGCCGGAGTTTCATCTCATGGCATCTCGTCAGAATGCCAAGCTTCTGAGATACAGGTCCGGGGCCTCCAGGCTGAGCTGATAGATGCCTTGGCCGTTCCTTGGTTCTTCAGCCTGGCATATCTATTTCCCCTATTTGCGCTTCTTCCCCGGGTTATTGCTCGAATCAATCAGGAGAAGGCATCAGTGATCCTCATCACTCCTGCGTGGTCTCACAGGATTTGGTAGGCCGATCTAGTGGCCATGTTATCCCTGCCACCTTGGAAGATTCCATTCAGGAAGGACCTTCTCATTCAGGGACCCTTCCTTCTCCTGAATCTAGTTTCTCTACAACTGGCTGCTTGGAGATTGAACGCTTATTTTTATCCAAGCGGGGTTTCCCTGTTTCGTTCATAGATACCTTAATTCAGGTGCGTGACCCTGTAACTAGGTAGCTTTACCATAAGATATGACGCAAATATCTTTTTTTGGTGTGAATCCAGGGGCTACTCATGGAGTAGAGTTAGGATTCCCAGGATTTTGTCTTTTCTCCAAAGATTGGAGAAGGGCTTATCGGCGAGTTCCCTAAAGGGTCAGATCTCTGCCTCTTCTATTTTGTTGCACAAGCGTCAGACAGATGTACCAGATATTCAATCTTTTTGTCAGGCTTTGATTAGAATCAGGCCTGTGTTTAAGAACCAAATTCAAACTCCATGGAGGAGCAATTGGTTTAAAGTTCTTCAAGGGGTTCCGTTTGAACCTATGCATTCCATAGATATTAAGTTATTATCTTGGAAATTTTTTTTGTTTCTTGTTGCCATATTTTCTCCTCGAAGAGTGTCTGAGCTTTCGGCATTACAATATCATTCTCCTTTACCTTATTTTTCATTGGGATAGGGTGGTTTTACGTACTAAACTTGGTTTTCTTCCTAAAGTTGTTTCAGACAAGAACATTATTCAGGAGCTTGTTGTTCCTTCCTTGTGTCCTAATCCTCCTCCTCAGAAGGAACCCCTGCTACACAATTTGGACGTAGTCCGTGCTTTAAAGTTTTACTTGCAAGCGGCTAAGGACTTTCGTCAATCGTCTTCTTTATTTGTCATTTTTTTCGGGGAAACGTAGGGGTCAGTAAGCTAAGGCTACCTCTTTCTTTTTGGCTGAAGAGTATCATCCGTTTTACATATGAGACTGCTGGACAGCAGCCTCCTGAACAAATTACGGTTATTTCCAATAGGGCTGTTGCTTCCTCGTGGACATTAAAAAATGCTTCTGTTGAACAGATTTGCAAGGCTGCGACTTGGTCCTCTCCACACTTTTTCTAAGTTTTACAAATTTGATACCTTTGCCTCGGCTGAGGCTGTTTTTGGGAGACGGGTTCTTCAAGCGTTGTGCTTTCCATTTAGGTTCCTGTCTTGTCCCTCCCTTATCATCCGTGTACTATAGCTTTGGTATTGTATCCCACAAGTAAGGATGAAATCCGTGGACTCATCGTGTCTTTAAAAAGAAAAGAAAATTTATGCTTACCAGATAAATTTGTTTCTTTTTAGACAGGATGAGGTTATTACATTTTCTCTTGTAAGGTGTATCCAGTCCACGGATCATCCATTTCTTGTGGGATATTCTCCTTCCCAACAGGAAGCTGCAAGCGGATCACCCACAGCAGAGCTGTCTATATAGCTCCTCCCCTAACTGCCACCTCCAGTCATTCTCTTGCAGCTCTCGACAAGCATGGAAGCAGTTAGAGAGATGTGGTGTAATTTAGTTGTTTTTCTTCAATTCAAAAGTTTGTTATTTTCATATGGTACCGGAGTTGTACTATTTTGGTCTCAGGCAGAAAATAGAAGAAGAATCTGCCTGTGGTCTCTAATGATCTTAGCAGGTTGTAACTAAGATACATTGCTGTTCTCACACATAACTGAAGAGAGAGGTAACTTCAGCTTGGGGAATGGCGTGCAGGGTATCCTGCTATGAGGTATGTGTGTCTAGAGAAATGTATATGCTAGAAAATGCTGTTGATACCGGATTTATTTAAGGTAAGCCTGATTACAGTGATTTAATAACGACTAGTATCATGCTTACTATTAGAGGTAACACTCTTATTATTTTTTCAAATTACTGAAATATTAAACGTTCTTTATATGCCTTTTGGTGATGAACTTTATTGGCCCAGTTTTTTCCACATGGCTGGCTTAAATTTGCCTAGGGATAGTTTGTTAGGCCTCTCACTGTGTAGACAGGAAGTGGGAGGGGCCTAATTTTGCGCCCAATTGCGCATTAGCTTTTGCCGACAGACATCCAGTTTCCTTGAAGGAGTTCCCTGAATGCTATAGGACCTCTCTGAAGGGTTTTGGTGCTTTCTAAAGTCGTTTGTATGGCAAGGTAGGGCCACAGCAGAGCTGTGGCAGTTTGTTGTGACCGTTAAACGTCTATTTCGTTTTTTTGATCCGTTTTTGAAACTAAGGGGTTAATCATCCATTTGCAAATGGGTGCAATGCTCTGTTAGCCTATTATACACACTGTAAAAATTTCGTTCGTTTTACTGCTTTTTTTCACTGTTTTTCAAATTCTGACCTTTTTTATCTTTCTTAAAGGCACAGTACCGTTTTTATTTTTTGCTTAACTTTCTGTAAAGTGTTTTCCAAGCTTGCTGGTCTCATTGCTAGTCTGTTTAAACATGTCTGACATAGAGGAAACTCCTTGTTCATTATGTTTAGAAGCCATGGTGGAACCCCCTCTTAGAATGTGTACCAAATGTACTGATTTCACTTTAAGTTATAAAGACCATATTCTGTCTTTAAAAGATTTCACCAGAGGAATCTGACAAGAGGGAAGTTATGCCGACTAACTCGCCCCACGTGTCAGAGCCTTTGACTCCCGCTCAAGGGACTCACGCTCAAGAGGCGCCAAGTACATCTAGCGCGCCCATGGCGTTTACTTTACAAGACATGGCGGCAGTCATGGATAATACACTGTCAGCGGTATTATCCAGACTACCTGGGTTACGAGGAAAGCGAGACAGCTCTGGGGTTAGAAGAAATACAGAGCACTCTGACGCTTTAGTAGCTATGTCTGATACCCCCTCACAATATGCAGAAGCTGAGGAAGGAGAGCTTCTTTCAGTGGGTGATGTTTCTGACTCAGGGAAGATGATTCAACCTGATTCTGATATGGCAACATTTAAATTTAAGCTTGAAGACCTCCGTGTTGCTCAGGGAGGTTTTAGCTACTCTGAATGACTGTGACACCATTGCAGTGCCAGAGAAATTGTGCAGATTGGATAAATACTATGCAGTGCCTGTTTACACTGATGTTTTTCCAATACCTAAAAGGTTTTCAGAAATTATTACTAAGGAATGGGATAGACCAGGTGTACCGTTCTCTCCCCCTCCTATTTTTAAAAAAAATGTTTCCAATAGATGCCGCAACACGGGACTTATGGCAAACGGTCCCTAAGGTGGAGGGAGCAGTTTCTACCCTAGCTAAGCGTACTACTATCCCCGTCAAGGACAGTTGTGCTTTCTTAGATCCAATGGATAAAAGGTTAGAGGGTTACCTTAAGAAAATGTTTATTCAACAAGGTTTTATTCTACAGCCTCTTGCATGCATTGCCCCAGTCACTGCTGCGGCGGCCTTCTGGTTTGAGTCTCTGGAAGAGGCTTTAAAGGTAGAGACTCCATTGGATGATATACTTGACAAGCTTAGAGCACTTAAGCTAGCCAATTCATTTGTTTCTGATGCCATTGTTCATTTGACTAAACTAACGGCTAAGAATTCTGGTTTTGATATTCAGGCGCGTAGGGCGCTATGGCTTAAATCATGGTCAGCTGACGTTACTTCAAAGTCTAAGCTTCTTAATATTCCCTTCAAGGGGCAGACCCTATTCGGGCCTGGTTTGAAGGAGATCATTTCTGATATCACGGGAGGAAAAGGTCATGCCCTCCCTCATGCCTTTCGAAACTTTAAGACGAGCGCGGCATCAACTTCCTCTAATACAAAACAAGAGGGAACTTTTGCCCAGTCCAAGTTGGTCTGGAGACCTAACCAGGCTTGGAACAAAGGTAAGCAGGCCAAAAAGCCTGCTGCTGCCTCTAAGACAGCATGAAGGATTGGCCCCCGATCCGGTAACGGATCTAGTAGGGGGCAGACTTTCTCTCTTCGCCCAGGCTTGGGCAAGAGATGTCAGGATCCCTGGGCGTTGGAAATTGTATCCCAGGGATATCTTCTGGACTTCAAAGCTTCTCCTCCACAAGGGAGATCTCACCTTTCACAATTATCTGCAAACCAGATAGAGAGGCATTCTTACATTGTGTCCAAGACCTCCAAGTTATGGGAGTGATCCATCCAGTTCCAAAGTAGGAACAGGGACAAGGCTTTTATTCAAATCTGTTTGTGGTTCCCAAGAAGGAGGGAACCTTCAGACCAATCTTAGATCTCAAGATCCTAAACAAATTTCTCAGGGTCCCATCATTCATGATGGAGACTCTTCGTACTATCCTACCTATGATCCAGGAGGGTCAATACATGACTACAGTGAATTTAAAGGATGCTTATCTTCACATTCAGATTCACAAAGATCATCATCGGTTTCTCAGGTTTGCCTTCCTGGACAGGCATTACCAGTTTGTAGCTCTTCCCTTTGGGTTAGCTACAGCTCCAAGAATCTTTACGAAGGTTCTGGGGTCACTTCTGGCGGTTCTAAGGCCGCGGGGCATAGCAGTGGCCCCTTATTTAGACGACATTCTGATACAGGCGTCAAATTTCCAAATTGCCAAGTCTCATACGGACATTGTTCTGGCATTTCTGAGGTCGCACGGGTGGAAAGTGAACGAAGAAAAAAGTTCTCTATCCCCTCTCACAAGATTTTCCTTTCTGGGAACTCAGATTCTGTAGAAATGAGGATTTACCTGACAGAGACCAGGTTATCAAAACTTTTAAATTCATGCCGTGTTCTTTACTCCTCGCCCTTCGGTGGCTCAGTGTATGGAAGTAATCGGCTTAATGGTAGCGGCAATGGACATAGTGCCGTTTGCCCGCCTACATCTCAGACCGCTGCAACTCAGCATGCTCAGTCAGTGGAATGGGGATTACACAGATTTGTTCCCTCTACTAAATCTGGATCAAGAGACCAGGGATTCTCTTCTCTGGTGGCTATCTCGGGTCCATCTGTCCAAAGGTATGACCTTTCGCAGGCCAGATTGGACAATAGTAACGACGGATGCCAGCCTTCTAGGCTGGGGGGCAGTCTGGAACTCCCTGAAGGCTCAGAGATCGTGGACTCAGGAGGAGACCCTCCTTCCAATAAACATTCTAGAACTAAGAGCGATATTCAATGCTCTTCAGGCTTGGCCTCAGCTAGCGACAATGAGGTTCATCAGATTTCAGTCGGACAACATCACGACTGTGGCTTACATCAACCATCAAGGGGGAACCAGGAGTTCCCTAGCGATGTTGGAAGTTTCAAAGATAATTCGTTGGGCAGAGACTCACTCTTGCCAGCTATCCATATCCCAGGTGTAGAGAACTGGGAGGCGGATTTTCTAACTCGACAGACTTTTCATCCGGGGGAGTGGGAACTCCATCCGGAGGTGTTTGCACAATTGGTTCAACGTTGGGGCAAACCAGAACTGGATCTCATGGCGTCTCGCCAGAATGCCAAACTTCCTTGTTACGGGTCCAGGGATCCCAGGGCAACGCTGATAGATGCTCTAGCAGCGCCTTGGTCCTTCAACCTGGCTTATGTGTTTCCACCGTTTCCTCTGCTCTCTCGTCTGATTGCCAAAATCAAGCAGGAGAGAGCATCAGTGATTTTGATAGCACCTGCGTGGCCACGCAGGACTTGGTATGCAGATCTGGTGGACATGTCATCCCTTCCACCATGGACTCTGCCTCTGAGACAGGACCTTCTACTTCAAGGTCCTTTCAACCATCCAAATCTAATTTTTCTGAGACTGACTGCTTGGAGATTGAACGCTTGATTTTATCAAAGCGTGGCTTCTCAGAGTCAGTCATTGATACCTTAATTCAGGCACGAAAGTCTGTCACCAGGAAAATCTATCTTAAGATATGGCGTAAATATCTTTATTGGTGTGAATCCAAGGGTTACTCATGGAGTAAAGTCAGGATTCCCAGGATATTATCTTTTCTCCAAGAAGGATTGGAAAAGGGATTGTCAGCTAGTTCCTTAAAGGGACAGATTAATGCGCAGTCCTTTTGCACAAGCGTCTGGCGGATGTTCGAGACGTTCAGGCGTTTTGTCAGGCTTTAGTTAGAATCAAGCCTGTGTTTAAACCTGTTGCTCCGCCATGGAGTTTAAATTAGGTTCTTAAAGTTCTCCAAGGGGTTCCGTTTGAACCTCTTCATTCCATAGATATCAAGCTTTTATCTTGGAAAGTTCTGTTTTTGGTAGCTATTTCCTCGGCTCGTAGAGTTTCCGAGTTATCTGCCTTACAGTTTGATTCCCCTTATCTGATCTTCCATGCAGATAAGGTAGTTTTGCGTACCAAACCTGGGTGTTTACCTAAGGTGGTATCTAATAAGAATATCAATCAGTAGATTGTAGTTCCGTCACTGTGTCCTAATCCTTCTTCAAAGAAGGAACGTCTTTTACAATATCTTGACGGGGTTCATGCTTTAAAGTTTTATTTACAAGCTACTAAAGATTTTCGTCAAACATCTGCTTTGTTTGTTGTTTACTCTGGACAGAGGAGAGGCCAAAAGGCTTCGGCAACTTCTTTCGTTTTGGCTAAGAAGTATAATACGCTTAGCTTATGAGACTGCTGGCCAGCAGCCTCCTGAAAGGATTACAGCTCATTCTACTAGAGCTGTGGCTTCCACATGGGCTTTTAAAAATGAGGCTGCTGTTGAACAGATTTGCAAGGCGGCGACTTGGACTTCGCTTCATACTTTTTCAAAGTTTTATAAATTTGATACTTTTGCTTCTTCTGAGGCTATTTTTGGGAGAGAGATTTTACAGGCAGTGGTACCTTCCGTTTAAGTACCTGCCTTGTCCCCCCCTTCATCCGTGTACTTTAGCTTTGGTATTGGTATCCCACAAGTAATGGATGATCCGTGGACTGGATACACCTTACAAGAGAAAACATAATTTATGCTTACCTGATAAATTTATTTCTCTTGTGGTGTATCCAGTCCACGGCCCGCCCTGTCATTTTAAGGCAGGTATATTTTATTTTTAAACTACAGTCACCACTGCACCCTATGGTTTCTTCTTGCTTGTCTTCGGTCGAATGACTGGAGGTGGCAGTTAGGTGAGGAGCTATATAGACAGCTCTGCTGTGGGTGATCCTCTTGCAGCTTCCTGTTGGGAAGGAGAATATCCCACAAGTAATGGATGATCCGTGGACTGGATACACCACAAGAGAAATGAATTTATCAGGTAAGCATAAACTATGTTTTTGTTAAACTTCAGACACCTCTGCACCTTGGCTTTTCCTTTCTCTTCCTAACTTCGGTCGAATGACTGGAGTGGGAGGGAAGGGAGGAGCTATATATACATCTCTGCTGTGGTGCTCTTTTCCTCCTTCTGCTGACCAGGAGATGTAATCCCACAAGTAAGGATGAAATCTGTGGACTCATCGTGTCTAAAAAGAAACAAATTTATCAGGTAAGCATAAATTTTTCTATTGGCTATTGCGTCGGCACGCAGAGTTTCTGAAATGGCGGCCTTGCAATGTCAGCCTCCTTGTTTCACAAGGATAAGGCTGTCCTATGTACCGGCTTGGGCTTTCTTCCTAAGGTGGTGTCTGATCGTAACATCAATTAGGAAATTGTGGTTCTTTCCTTGTGTCCTAATCCTCCTGAGAAGGAATGTTTACTACATAATCTGGATGTTTCGAGCTTTGAAGTTTTATCTTCAAGCTACTAAGGATTTTAAACAAACTTCGTCCTTTATCTACTCTGGGAAGCATAAGGGTCTGAAGGCTTCTTCGACTTCCTTATCTTTTTGGTTGAGGAGTGTTATACGCTTAACTTACAAGTCAGTGGGACTTAGACCTTTCTTAGAGGATTACGGCTCATTCCTCTAGAGCGGTGGCTTCCTCTTGGGCCTTTAAGAACGAGCCCTCTATGGATCAGATTTGTAAGGCGACTACCTGGTCCTTCTTACATACTTTTTTCAAAATTCTACAAATTTGATGTTTTTGCTTCGCCTGAAGCAGCTTTTGGAAGAAATGTTTTACAGGCTGTGGTGCCCTCCAGATTAGGGTCCACATTTTCTTCACCCCTTCCGTTATCATGAAGTGTCCTCTAGAGCTTGGGTATAGTTTTCCCAACAGTAAGTTATGATGCTGTGACTCTCCTCATATTAAGAAGGAAAATGCAAATTATGCTTACCTGATAATTTCTTTTCCTTCTGTATGAGGAGAGTCCATGGCCCCCACCCATATACTCCGATGGGTGGACCAAACTTTGTTTTTCTCTTCCGGCACCTACTGTTCCTTGTTCCCTTGGCAGAATAGCTGGAATATGAGGGAAGGGTGTGTGTGTGTGGGGGGGGGGTGGGGTGGTATTTGAGTCTTTGGCTGGGGTGTCTTTGCCGCCTCCTGGTGGCCAGGTTTAGTATTTCCCAACAGTAAGGAATGATGTTGTGGACTCTCCTCATACAGAAATAAATAAAATGATCAGGTAAGCATAATTTTATGTTTTTTTTTTATCTTATCTTTTATCAATAGACTTCTTTTAAAATTTCAGGCATTTTGAGGTTATCGGATATAAAAGTTTATTCTACTGCCTACATAAATTAGTTTTATACCTCCAATAATAGACTGATTTGCACAACAAAACTGTATTGGAGTATTCACACATGAGTGATCCTAAAGATGTGTAAGGTGTAGAGTTTCTTATCGGTTGCTCAAATGCTGAGCTAGCCCCTCTAGGTGCACAGGTCATTGATTGCTATAGCAACCTGGAAAGCATCTTAACAGAGCAGATAATTATCTTTTTAAGTGGAGATATCTATGTATGTTTATATAATATATGCATGTACACACATAAGTGATCCCTCTTGTGTCTAATCAGCAAGTCAGTGCTGACTGGACTGGGATCAAAAGTGTTAAAATAACAGTCCCTCTCACAGACTATTCCAAATGCCCCTGAAATGGAGATTATTTGTTTTAATAAAGAGGGGGGCCTAAGTTTATTATGTTATAAAGTAAAAGGGATTTTTTATTAATGGACCTCTAAATTTACAATTTAGAAATTTTAAAAGTTTGCCTTGTATGTAACTTAAAAATTAGTATTTTTGTTTTTTCTTCTTAGGTGGAAGATGCATTATCTTACTTGGATCAAGTGAAGCTGCAGTTTGGCAGTCAGCCTCAAGTGTACAATGATTTCTTGGATATCATGAAGGAGTTCAAGTCTCAGAGGTAAGAAGAGTATTATCTTAATGTCAGAAATATAGCTTGACCCATCTGTTACTATAGCGCAATCCTTTGCAACTCAACCCCCCCCCCCCCCCAAGAAAAAAAACCCCACTAGCATATGGGACAGGTTTTTATTCTTGTTGGTGCAACATTCTGTGTTTTTCTTCACATTCTGTTTTGAGCCTGGGCTACATTAACCCCTGAAGGACCACACCTTTCCATTTTCTGACTGTTTGGGACCAAGGCTATTTTTTTCTAACTTTCACCCCCAAAATCTGTTACACATCTACAACTACCAAAAACAACCATGCTAAATAGTTTCTAAATTTTGTCCTGAGTTTAGAAATACTCAATATTTACATGTTCTTTGCCTTTTTTGCAAGTTATAGGGCAATAAATACAAGTAGCACTTTGCTATTTCCAAACCACTTTTTTATCAAAATTAGCGATAGTTACATTGGAACATTGATATCTGTCAGGAATCCCTGAATATCCCTTGACATGTGTATGTATGTATGTGTGTGTGTATATGTATATATATATATATGTATGTAATACTTTATTGAAGCACCTTTTGATTTACATATTACAGCACTCAGTCTTTTTGGGTATGAGTTTTTCAGCATGGCACATCTTGACTTGGCAAGATTTGCCCACTCTTCTTTGCAAAAACATTCTAAATCTGTCAGAATGTGAGGGCATCTCCTGTGCACAGCCCTCTTCAGATCACCCCACAGATTTTGAATTGGATTCAGTTCTGGGCTCTGGCTGGGCCATCCCAAAACTTTAATCTACTTCTTCTAGTGAAGCCTTTCCTTTGTTGATTTGGATGTATGCTTTGGTTCATTGTTATGCTGAAAGATGAAGTTCCTCTTCATGTTCAGCTTTCGAGCAGAAGCCTGAAGGTTTTGTGCCAATATTGTCTGGTATTTGGAACTGTTCATTATTCCCTTTACCTTGACTAAGGCCCCAGTTCCAGCTGAGGATAAACAGCCCCAAAGCATGATGCTGACACCACCATGCTTCACTGTGGGTATGGTGTTCTTTTGGCGATATGCAGTGTTTTTGCGCCAAACATATCTTTTGGAATTATGGCCAAAAAGTTCTGCTTTGGTTTCATCAGACCAGAACACCTTTTGCAACATGCTTTTGGGAAACTGCAGCTGTGTTTTTGCAAAATTTAGCCGGGTTTGGATTTTTTTTTTTTTTTGTAAGAAAAGGCTTCTGTCTTGCCACTCTACCCCATAGCCCAGACATATGAAGAATACAGGCGATTGTTGTCACATGTACCACACAGCCAGTGCTTGCCAGATATTCTTGCAGCTCCGTTAATGTTGCTGTAGGCCTCTTGGCAGCCTCCCAGACCAGTTTTCTTCTCATTTTTTCATCAATTTTGGAGGTACATCCTGTTCTTGGTAATGTCACTGTTGCACCATATTTTCTTCACTTGATGATGATGATGATGATGACTGTCTTCACTGTGTTCCATGGTGTATCTAATGCCTTAGAAATTATTTTGTACCCTTCTCCTGACTGATACCTTTTAACAATGAGATCCCTCTGATGCTTTAGAAGCTCTCTGCGGACCATGGCTTTTGCTGTAGGATGTGACTAACAAAATGTCAGGAAAGACCTACTAGAACAGCTGAACTTTAATTGGGGTTAATCAGAGGCACTTTAAATGTCAGGTGTGTGATGACTATTATTTAACATGGTTTTGAATGCGATTGCTTTAATTCTGAACACAGCTACATCCCCAGTTATAAAAGGGTGTTCACACTTATGCAACCATATTATTTTAGTTTTTTTTTTTTTATTTCCCTTTACCTAAAAGATTTCAGTTTGTTTTTTTCAATTGAGTTGTACAGTTTATAGGTCACATTAAAGGTGGAAAAAGTTCTGGAAAGATTATCTTGTCTCCTTTTTTTTTTTTTTTACATCACAGAAACCTGACATTTTAACTGGGGTGTGTAGAAATTTTATTATGTATACATACATACACATATATACACACACATACACACACATATATACACACACATATATACACACACATACATACACACACATACACACACATACACACACATACACACACATACACACACATACACACACATACACACACATACACACACATACACACACATACACACACATACACACACATACACACACATACACACACATACACACACATACACACACATACACACACATACACACACATACACACACATACACACACATACACACATACACACATACACACACACATACACACACACATACACACACACATACACATACACACACATACACACACACACATACACACACACACATACACATACACATACACACACACACACATACATACACACATACACATACACACACATACACACACATACACACACATACACACACATACACATACACACACATACACACACATACACATACACACACATACACACACACACATACACATACACACATACACATACACATACACACACACATATATATATTTATTTCTTTCATGTAATTAGCAAGAGTCCATGAGCTAGTGACGTATGGGATATACATTCCTACCAGGAGGGGCAAAGTTTCCCAAACCTTAAAATGCCTATAAATACACCCCTCACCACACCCACAATTCAGTTTTACAAACTTTGCCTCCTATGGAGGTGGTGAAGTAAGTTTGTGCTAGATTCTACGTTGATATGCGCTCCGCAGCAAGTTGGAGCCCGGTTTTCCTCTCAGCGTGCAGTGAATGTCAGAGGGATGTGAGGAGAGTATTGCCTATTTGAATGCAGTGATCTCCTTCTACGGGGTCTATTTCATAGGTTCTCTGTTATCGGTCGTAGAGATTCATCTCTTACCTCCCTTTTCAGATCGACGATATACTCTTATTTATATACCATTACCTCTGCTGATTTTAGTTTCAGTACTGGTTTGGCTTTCTACAAACATGTAGATGAGTGTCCTGGGGTAAGTAAATCTTATTTTCTGTGACACTCTAAGCTATGGTTGGGCACTTTATTTATAAAGTTCTAAATATATGTATTCAAACATTTATTTGCCTTGACTCAGGATGTTCAACATTCCTTTTTTTCAGACAGTCAGTTTCATATTTGGGATAATGCATTTGAATCAATCATTTCTTACCTTAAAAAATTTGACTTTTTCCCTGTGGGCTGTTAGGCTCGCGGGGGCTGAAAATGCTTAATTTTATTGCGTCATTCTTGGCGCAGACTTTTTTGGCGCAAAAAATCTTTTCTGTTTCCGGCGTCATACGTGTCGCCGGAAGTTGCGTCATTTTTTTGACGTTCTTTTGCGCCAAAAATGTCGGCGTTCCGGATGTGGCGTCATTTTTGGCGCCAAAAGCATTTAGGCGCCAAATAATGTGGGCGTCTTATTTGGTGCTAAAAAAATATGGGCGTCGCTTTTGTCTCCACATTATTTAAGTCTCATTATTTATTGCTTCTGGTTGCTAGAAGCTTGTTCACTGGCATTTTTTTCCCATTCCTGAAACTGTCATTTAAGGAATTTGATCAATTTTGCTTTATATGTTGTTTTTTCTATTACATATTGCAAGATGTTCCACGTTGCAACTGAGTCAGAAGATACTTCAGGAAAATCACTGCCCGGTGCTGGAGCTACCAAGCTAAGTGTATCTGCTATAAATTTTTGGTATCTGTTTCTCCAGCTGTTGTTTGTATTGCATGTCATGACAAACTTATTAATGCAGATAAAATTTCCTTTAGTACTGTTACATTACCTGTTGCTGTTCCGTCAACATCTAATTTTCAGAGTGTTCCTGATAAACATAAGAGATTTTTTTTTTTTAAATCCATTAAGAAGGCTATGTCTTATTTCTCCTTCTAGTTTACATAAAAGTCTTTTAAAACTTCTCTTTTTTCAGATGAATTTTTAAATGAACATCATCATTCTGATACTGATAATGGTTCTTCTGGTTCAGAGGTTTCTGTCTCAGAGGTTGATGCTGATAAATCTTTGTATTTGTTCAAGATGGAATTTATTCGTTCTTTATTTAAAGTAGCATTAATTGCATTAGAAATAGAGGATTCTTGATATTAAATCTAAACGTTTAAATAAGGTTTTTAAATCTCCTGTAGTTATTCCAGAAGTGTTTTATCTCCCTGATGCTATTTCTGAAGTAATTTCCAGGGAATGGAATAATTTGGGTAATTCTTTTACTCCTTCTAAACGTTTAAGCAATTATATCCTGTGCCATCTGACAGATTAGAGTTTTTTGAGACAAAATCCCTAAGGTTATGGGGCTGTCTCTACTCCTGCTAAATGTACTACTATTCCTACGGCAGATAGTACTTTATTTAAGGATCCTTTAGATAGGAAAATTATATCCTTTCTAAGAAAAGCTTACTTATGTTCAGGTAATCTTCTTAGACCTGCTATATTTTTAGCGGATGTTGCTGCAGCTTCAACTTTTTGGTTAGAAGCTTTAGCGCAATAAGTAACATATCATAATTTTATAGCATTATTATTATTCTATAACATGCTAATAATTTTATTGGTGATACCATCTTTTGATATCATTAGAGTTGATGTCAGGTATATGTCTCTAGCTATTTTAGCTAGAAAAGCTTTATGGATTAAACTTGGAATGCTGATATGTCTTCTAAGTCAACTTTGCTTTCCCTTTCTTTCCAGGGTAATAAATTTAGGTCTAATAATCATTTTCGTTCCTTTCCTCACAAGGAACAAAAGCCTGATCCTTCATCCTCAGGAGCGGTATCAGTTTGGAAACTATTTCCAGTTTGGAATATATCCAAGCCTTATAGAAACCTATAGCCAGCTCCTAAGTACCTATGAAGGTGCGGCCCTTATTCCAGCTCAGCTGGTATGGGGCAGATTACGTTTTCTTCAAAGAAATTTGGATCAATTCCGTTCTTAATCTCTGGTTTCAGAAACATTGTTTCAGAAAGGTACAGCATTGGCTTCAAGTTAAGGCCTCCTGCTAAGAGATTCTTTTCTTTCCCGTGTCCCAGTTAACACAGCAAAGGCTCAGCATTTCTGAAATGTGTTTCAGATCTAGAGTTGGCTGGAGTATTTATGCCAGTTCCAGTTCTGGAACAGGGGCTGGGGTCTTATTTTATCTCTTCATTGTACCAAAGAAGGTCAATTCCTTCAGACCAGTTCCGGATCTATCATTATTGAATCATTATGTTAGGATACCAACATTCAAGATGGTTACTGTAGGACTATCCTGCCTTTTGTTTAGCAAGGGCATTATATGTCTACAATAGATTTACAGGATGTGTATCTGCATATTCCGATTCATCCAGATCACTTTTAGTGTCTGAGATTCTCTTTTTAGACAAGCATTACCAGTTTTGTGGCTCTACCGTTTGGCTTAGCCTCAGTTCCAAGAATTTTTTTCAAAGGTTCTCGGTGCCCTTCTTTCTGTAATCAGAGAATAGGGTTTTGGTATTTCCTTATTTGGACGATATCTTGGTATTTGCTCAGTCTTCTCATTTTCGAAGAATCTCATACGAATCGACTTGTGTTGTTTCTTCAAGTTCATGGTTGGAGGATCAATTTACCAATCAGTTCATTGATTCCTCAGACAAGGGTAACCTTTTTAGGTTTCTAGATAAATTCAGTGTCTATGACTCTGTCCTTGTCAGACAAGAGAAGTTTAACATTGATATCAGCTTGTCAAAACCTTCAGTCACAATCATTCCCTTTGGTAGCCTTATGCATGGAAATGTTGGGTCTTAGGACTGCCGCATCAGATGCGATCTCCTTTGCTCGTTTTCACATGCGACCTCTTCAGCTCTGTATGCTGAACCAATGGTGCAGGGATTACTCAAAGATATCTCAATTAATATCTTTAAACCGATTTTACAACACTCTCTGACATGGTGGACAGATCACCATTGTTTAGTTCAGGGGGCTTCTTTGTTCTTCCGACCTGGACTATAATCTCAACAGATGCAAGTCTTACAGGTTGGGGAGCTGTGTGGGGGTATCTGACGGCACAAGGGGTTTGGGAATCTCAGGAGGTGAGATTTCCGATCAATATTTTGGAACTCCGTGCAATTTTCAGAGCTCTTCAGTCTTGGCCTCTTCTGAAGAGAGAGTTGTTCATTTGTTTTCAGATAGACAATGTCACAACTGTGGCATACATCAATCATCAAGGAGGGACTCACAGTCCTCTGGCTATGAAAGAAGTATCTCGAATTTTGGTTTGGGCGGAATCCAGCTCCTGTCTAATCTCTGCGGTTCATATCCCAGGTATGGACAATTGGAAAGCGGATTATCTCAGTCGTCAAACGTTGCATCCGGGCGAATGGTCTCTTCACCCAGAGGTATTTCTTCAGATTGTTCAAATGTAGGAACTTCCAGAAATAGATCTGATGGCTTCTCATCTAAACAAGAAACTTCCCAGGTATCTGTCCAGATCCCGGGATCCTCAGGCGGAGGCAGTGGATGCATTATCACTTCCTTGGAAGTATCATCCTCCCTATATCTTTCCGCCTCTAGTTCTTCTTCCAAGAGTAACCTCCAAGATTCTGAAGGAATGCTCGTTTGTTCTGCTGGTAGCTCCGGCATGGCCTTACAGGTTTTGGTATGCGGATCTTGTCCGGATGGCCTCTTGCCAACCGTGGACTCTTCCGTTAAGACCAGACCTTTTGTCTCAAGGTCCTTTTTTTCCATCAGGATCTGAAATCCTTAAATTTAAAGGTATGGAGATTGAACGCTTGATTCTTGGTCAAAGAGGTTTCTCTGACTCTGTGATTAATACTATGTTACAGGCTCGTACATCTGTATCCAGAGAGATATATTATAGAGTCTGGAAGACTTATATTTCTTGGTGTCTTTCTCATCATTTTTCTTGGCATTCTTTTAGAATACCGAGAATATTACAGTATTCTTCAGGATGGTTTAGATAAGGGTTTGTCCGCAAGTTCCTTGAAAGGTCAAATCTCTGCTCTTTCTGTTCTTTTTCACAGAAAGATTGCTATTCTTCCTGATATTCATTGTTTTGTACAAGCTTTGGTTCGTATAAAGCCTGTCATTAAGTCAATTTCTCCTCCTTGGAGTTTGAATTTGGTTCTGGGGGCTCTTCAAGCTCCTCCATTTGAACCTATGCATTCATTGGATATTAAATTACTTTCTTGGAAAGTTTTTTGTTCCTTTTGGCCATCTCTTCTGCCAGAAGAGTTTCTGAATTATCTGCTCTTTCTTGTGAGTCTCCTTTTCTGATTTTTCATCAGGATAAGGCGGTGTTGCGAACTTCTTTTGAATTTTTACCTAAAGTTGTGAATTCCAACAACATTAGTAGAGAAATTGTGGTTCCTTCATTATGTCCTAATCCTAAGAATTCTAAGGAGAAATCGTTGCATTCTTTGGATGTTGTTAGAGCTTTGAAATATTATGTTGAAGCTACGAAATCTTTTCGTAAGACTTCTAGTCTATTTGTTATTTTTTCCGGTTCTAGAAAAGGCCAGAAAGCTTCTGCCATTTCTTTGGCATCTTTGTTGAAATCTTTAATTCATCTTGCCTATGTTGAGTCGGGTAAAACTCCGCCTCAGAGAATTACAGCTCATTCTACTAGGTCAGTTTCTACTTCCTGGGCGTTTAGGAATGAAGCTTCGGTTGACCAGATCTGCAAAGCAGCGACTTGGTCCTCTTTGCATACTTTTACTAAATTCTACCATTTTGATGTATTTTCTTCTTCTGAAGCAGTTTTTGGTAGAAAAGTACTTCAGGCAGCGGTTTCAGTTTGAATCTTCTGCTTATGTTTTTCATTAAACTTTATTTCTCCAACATAGGTGTGTCCGGTCCACGGCGTCATCCTTACTTGTGGGATATTCTCTTCCCCAACAGGAAATGGCAAAGAGCCCAGCAAAGCTGGTCACATGATCCCTCCTAGGCTCCGCCTACCCCAGTCATTCTCTTTGCCGTTGTACAGGCAACATCTCCACGGAGATGGCTTAGAGTTTTTTAGTGTTTAACTGTAGTTTTTATTATTCAATCAAGAGTTTGTTATTTTAAAATAGTGCTGGTATGTACTATTTACTCTGAAACAGAAAAGAGATGAAGATTTCTGTTTGTATGAGGAAAATGATTTTAGCAACCGTTACTAAAATCCATGGCTGTTCCACACAGGACTGTTGAGAGGAATTAACTTCAGTTGGGGGAACAGTGAGCAGTCTTTTGCTGCTTGAGGTATGACACATTCTAACAAGACGATGTAATGCTGGAAGCTGTCATTTTCCCTATGGGATCCGGTAAGCCATTTTTATTCAGACAGTAAATAAGGGCTTCACAAGGGCTTATTAAGACTGTAGACATTTTCTGGGCTAAATCGATTCATATATTACACATATTTAGCCTTGAGGAATCATTTAATCTGGGTATTTTTGTAAAATAATATCGGCAGGCACTGTTTTAGACACCTTATTCTCTAGGGGCTTTCCCTAATCATAGGCAGAGCCTCATTTTCGCGCCGGTATTGCGCACTTGTTTTTGAGAAGCATGACATGCAGTCGCATGTGTGAGGAGCTCTGATGCATAGAAAAGACTTTCTGAAGGCTTCATTTGGTATCGTATTCCCCTTTGGGCTTGGTTGGGTCTCAGCAAAGCAGATACCAGGGACTGTAAAGGGGTTAAAGTTAAAAACGGCTCCGGTTCCGTTATTTTAAGGGTTAAAGCTTCCAAATTTGGTGTGCAATACTTTTAAGGCTTTAAGACACTGGTGAAATTTTGGTGAATTTTGAACAATTCCTTCATACTTTTTCGCAATTGCAGTAATAAAGTGTGTTCAGTTTAAAATTTAAAGTGACAGTAACGGTTTTATTTTAAAACGTTTTTTGTACTTTGTTATCAAGTTTATGCCTGTTTAACATGTCTGAACTACCAGATAGACTGTGTTCTGAATGTGGGGAAGCCAAGGTTCCTTTTCATTTAAATAAATGTGATTTATGTGACACTGAAAATGATGCCCAAGATGATTCCTCAAGTGAGGGGAGTAAGCATGGTACTGCATCATTCCCTCCTTCGTCTACACGAGTCTTGCCCACTCAGGAGGCCCCTAGTACATCTAGCGCGCCAATACTCCTTACTATGCAACAATTAACGGCTGTAATGGATAATTCTATCAAAAACATTTTAGCCAAAATGCCCACTTATCAGCGTAAGCGCGACTGCTCTGTTTTAGATACTGAAGAGCATGAGGACGCTGATGATAATGGTTCTGAAATGCCCCTACACCAGTCTGAGGGGGCCAGGGAGGTTTTGTCTGAGGGAGAAATTTCAGATTCAGGGAAAATTTCTCAACAAGCTGAACCCGATGTGATTACATTTAAATTTAAGTTGGAACATCTCCGCGCTCTGCTTAAGGAGGTATTATCCACTCTGGATGATTGTGAGAATTTGATCATCCCAGAGAAACTATGTAAAATGGACAAGTTCCTAGAGGTCCCGGGGCTCCCAGAAGCTTTTCCTATACCCAAGCGGGTGGCGGACATTGTAAATAAAGAATGGGAAAGGCCCGGTATACCTTTCGTCCCTCCCCCCATATTTAAAAAATTGTTTCCTATGGTCGACCCTAGAAAGGACTTATGGCAGACTGTCCTCAAGGTCGAGGGAGCGGTTTCTACTTTAAACAAACGCACCACTATACCCATAGAAGATAGTTGTGCTTTCAAAGATCCTATGGATAAAAAATTAGAAGGTCTGCTTAAAAAGATGTTTGTTCAGCAAGGTTACCTTCTACAACCAATTTCATGCATTGTCCCTGTCACTACAGCCGCGTGTTTCTGGTTCGATGAGCTAGTAAAGGCGATCGATAGTGATTCTCCTCCTTATGAGGAGATTATGGACAGAATCCGTGCTCTCAAATTGGCTAATTCTTTCACCCTAGACGCCACTTTGCAATTGGCTAGGTTAGCGGCGAAGAATTCTGGGTTTGCTATTGTGGCGCGCAGAGCGCTTTGGTTGAAATCTTGGTCAGCGGATGCGTCTTCCAAGAACAAACTCCTTAACATTCCTTTCAAGGGGAAAACGCTGTTTGGCCCTGACTTGAAAGAGATTATCTCTGATATCACTGGGGGTAAGGGCCACGCCCTTCCTCAGGATAGGTCTTTCAAGGCCAAAAATAAACCTAATTTTCGTCCCTTTCGTAGAAACGGACCAGCCCCAAGTGCTACGTCCTCTAAGCAAGAGGGTAATACTTCTCAAGCCAAGCCAGCCTGTAGACCAATGCAAGGCTGGAACAAGGGAAAGCAGGCCAAGAAACCTGCCACTGCTACCAAGACAGCATGAAATGTTGGCCCCCGATCCGGGACCGGATCTGGTGGGGGGCAGACTCTCTCTCTTCGCTCAGGCTTGGGCAAGAGATGTTCTGGATCCTTGGGCACTAGAAATAGTCTCCCAAGGTTATCTTCTGGAATTCAAGGGGCTTCCCCCAAGGGGGAGGTTCCACAGGTTTCAATTGTCTTCAGACCACATAAAGAGACAGGCATTCTTACATTGTGTAGAAGACCTGTTAAAAATGGGAGTGATTCATCCTGTTCCATTAGGAGAACAAGGGATGGGGTTCTACTCCAATCTGTTCATAGTTCCCAAAAAAGAGGGAACGTTCAGACCAATCTTAGATCTCAAGATCTTAAACAAGTTTCTCAAGGTTCCATCGTTCAAAATGGAAACCATTCGAACAATTCTTCCTTCCATCCAGGAAGGTCAATTCATGACCACGGTGGATTTAAAGGATGCGTATCTACATATTCCTATCCACAAGGAACATCATCGGTTCCTAAGGTTCGCATTCCTGGACAAGCATTACCAGTTCGTGGCGCTTCCTTTCGGATTAGCCACTGCTCCAAGGATTTTCACAAAGGTACTAGGGTCCCTTCTAGCGGTGCTAAGACCAAGGGGCATTGCAGTAGTACCTTACTTGGACGACATTCTGATTCAAGCGTCGTCCCTTCCTCAAGCAAAGGCTCACACGGACATAGTCCTGGCCTTTCTCAGATCTCACGGATGGAAAGTGAACGTGGAAAAGAGTTCTCTATCTCCGTCGACAAGGGTTCCCTTCTTGGGAACAATAATAGACTCCTTAGAAATGAGGATTTTTCTGACAGAGGCCAGAAAAACAAAACTTCTAAACTCTTGTTAAACACTTCATTCCGTTCCTCTTCCTTCCATAGCGCAGTGCATGGAAGTAATAGGTTTGATGGTAGCGGCAATGGACATAGTTCCTTTTGCGCGCATTCATCTAAGACCATTACAACTGTGCATGCTCAGTCAGTGGAATGGGGACTATACAGACTTGTCTCCGAAGATACAAGTAAATCAGAGGACCAGAGACTCACTCCGTTGGTGGCTGTCCCTGGACAACCTGTCACAAGGGATGACCTTCCGCAGACCAGAGTGGGTCATTGTCACGACCGACGCCAGTCTGATGGGCTGGGGCGCGGTCTGGGGATCCCTGAAAGCTCAGGGTCTTTGGTCTCGGGAAGAATCTCTTCTACCGATAAATATTCTGGAACTGAGAGCGATATTCAATGCTCTCAAGGCTTGGCCTCAGCTAGCAAAGGCCAAGTTCATACGGTTTCAATCAGACAACATGACGACTGTTGCGTACATCAACCATCAGGGGGGAACAAGGAGTTCCCTGGCGATGGAAGAAGTGACCAAAATCATTCAATGGGCGGAGACTCACTCCTGCCACCTGTCTGCAATCCACATCCCAGGAGTGGAAAATTGGGAAGCGGATTTTCTGAGTCGTCAGACATTACATCCGGGGGAGTGGGAACTCCATCCGGAAATCTTTGCCCAAATTACTCAACTGTGGGGCATTCCAGACATGGATCTGATGGCCTCTCGTCAGAACTTCAAGGTTCCTTGCTACGGGTCCAGATCCAGGGATCCCAAGGCGACTCTAGTAGATGCACTAGTAGCACCTTGGACCTTCAAACTAGCTTATGTATTCCCGCCGTTTCCTCTCATCCCCAGGCTGGTAGCCAGGATCAATCGGGAGAGGGCGTCGGTGATCTTGATAGCTCCTGCGTGGCCACGCAGGACTTGGTATGCAGATCTGGTGAATATGTCATCGGCTCCACCATGGAAGCTACCTTTGAGACGAGACCTTCTTGTTCAAGGTCCGTTCGAACATCCGAATCTGGTCTCACTCCAGCTGACTGCTTGGAGATTGAACGCTTGATCTTATCAAAACGAGGGTTCTCAGATTCTGTTATTGATACTCTTGTTCAGGCCAGAAAGCCTGTAACTAGAAAAATTTACCACAAAATATGGAAAAAATATATCTGTTGGTGTGAATCTAAAGGATTCCCTTGGGACAAGGTAAAGATTCCTAAGATTCTATCCTTTCTTCAAGAAGGATTGGAGAAAGGATTATCTGCAAGTTCCTTGAAGGGACAGATTTCTGCCTTGTCTGTGTTACTTCACAAAAAGCTGGCAGCTGTGCCAGATGTTCAAGCCTTTGTTCAGGCTCTGGTTAGAATCAAGCCTGTTTACAAACCTTTGACTCCTCCTTGGAGTCTCAACTTAGTTCTTTCAGTTCTTCAGGGGGTTCCGTTTGAACCCTTACATTCCGTTGATATTAAGTTATTATCTTGGAAAGTTTTGTTTTTGGTTGCAATTTCTTCTGCTAGAAGAGTTTCAGAATTATTTGCTCTGCAGTGTTCTCCTCCTTATCTGGTGTTCCATGCAGATAAGGTGGTTTTACGTACTAAACCTGGTTTTCTTCCAAAAGTTGTTTCTAACAAAAACATTAACCAGGAGATAGTCGTGCCTTCTTTGTGTCCGAAACCAGTTTCGAAGAAGGAACGTTTGTTGCACAATTTGGATGTTGTTCGCGCTCTAAAATTCTATTTAGATGCTACAAAGGATTTTAGACAAACATCTTCCTTGTTTGTTGTTTATTCTGGTAAAAGGAGAGGTCAAAAAGCAACTTCTACCTCTCTCTCTTTTTGGATTAAAAGCATCATCAGATTGGCTTCCAAGACTGCCGGACGGCAGCCTCCTGAAAGAATCACAGCTCATTCCACTAGGGCTGTGGCTTCCACATGGGCCTTCAAGAACGAGGCTTCTGTTGATCAGATATGTAGGGCAGCGACTTGGTCTTCACTGCACACTTTTACCAAATTTTACAAGTTTGATACTTTTGCTTCTTCTGAGGCTATTTTTGGGAGAAAGGTTTTGCAAGCCGTGGTGCCTTCCATTTAGGTGACCTGATTTGCTCCCTCCCTTCATCCGTGTCCTAAAGCTTTGGTATTGGTTCCCACAAGTAAGGATGACGCCGTGGACCGGACACACCTATGTTGGAGAAAACAGAATTTATGTTTACCTGATAAATTACTTTCTCCAACGGTGTGTCCGGTCCACGGCCCGCCCTGGTTTTTTAATCAGGTCTGATAATTTATTTTCTTTAACTACAGTCACCACGGTATCATATGGTTTCTCCTATGCAAATATTCCTCCTTAACGTCGGTCGAATGACTGGGGTAGGCGGAGCCTAGGAGGGATCATGTGACCAGCTTTGCTGGGCTCTTTGCCATTTCCTGTTGGGGAAGAGAATATCCCACAAGTAAGGATGACGCCGTGGACCGGACACACCGTTGGAGAAAGTAATTTATCAGGTAAACATAAATTCTGTTTTTGGGTGTGGATTTTTTTCAGCAGGAATTGGCTGTCTTTATTTTATCCCTCCCTCTCTAGTGACTCTTGTGTGGAAAGATCCACTTCTTGGGTAGTCATTATCCCATACGTCACTAGCTCATGGACTCTTGCTAATTACATGAAAGAAAACATAATTTATGTAAGAACTTACCTGATAAATTCATTTCTTTCATATTAGCAAGAGTCCATGAGGCCCGCCCTTTTTTTGTGGTGGTTATGATTTTGTATAAAGCACAATTATTCCAATTCCTTATTTTATATGCTTTCGCACTTTTTTCTTATCACCCCACTTCTTGGCTATTCGTTAAACTGAATTGTGGGTGTGGTGAGGGGTGTATTTATAGGCATTTTAAGGTTTGGGAAACTTTGCCCCTCCTGGTAGGAATGTATATCCCATACGTCACTAGCTCATGGACTCTTGCTAATATGAAAGAAATGAATTTATCAGGTAAGTTCTTACATAAATTATGTTTTTTCTCTAACATATTCCAGCTATTCCAGTAAGGCTCACACTTTCCTGAAGTGTGTTTCAGACCTGTATGTATTGGTTACTTGTGAAGCGCGGCTGCTCACCCGTTGGGGCTCAAGGCGCTGCTCAGACCTGGAGTTTTCTGGGGTATTTATACCAATTCCATTTTAGGAACATGGTTTGGGGGTTTTATTCAAAACTATTCATTGTCCCAAAGATAGAAAATCTTTTTGAATTGTCATAAGTGTACCATCTTTTAGAATGGTGTTTATGTGGTCTATTCTGCCTTTGTGAGGGCATTATTTGTTTACAATATATGCATATCTTCATTTTCTGTTTTCATTCAGATTATTTTCATTTTCTGAGATTCTCTTTTTTGACAAGCATTGCCAATTTGAGAATCTTTTCAAGGTTCTCAGTGTTTCCTTATTTGGACAGTCTCGTGGTATTGGCTCAGTCTTTTCGTTCTGCGGAATCTCGTACGATTCAACTTTTGTTGTTTCTTCAAGACATGGTTAGAGGATCTTTTTATCAAAAGCTCTTTGATTCCTCAGACAAGGGTCACCTTTTTTTAGGTTTCCAGATAGATTGTGTCTTTGTCTATAACAGACAAGTGACAATTTTATTTGGTTCCCTTTGTCGGAACCTTCAGTCTCTATGATTTCCTTCAGTTGCTATATGCATGGAAGTTTTAGGTCTCATGGCTGCAGCATTGGATTCGATTCCCTTTGCTCATTTTCATAGGAAACCTTTACAGTTTTTTATGCTGAATTAATGGTGCAGGGATTCTAGGATATCACTTTTTATAACTTTGAATCCCAATGTTCAACTATCTTTGACTTGGTGGTTAGATCACCATCATATAGTTCTACGGGTCTTTTCGGTTCATTCAACCTGGACCATGATCACTACAGACGCGAGTCTTTTAGGTTGGGAGGCTGTCTGGGGATCTCTGTCAGCACAAGGGGTTTGGAAATCTCAGGATGCGAGATTACCATTCGATATTTTGGAACTCCGTGCATTTCTCAGAGTTCTTCAGTTTTGGCTTCTTTTTGAAGTAAGTGACGTTTATTGTTTTTTTCAGACAGACAATGTCACAACTGTGGCGTATGTCAATCATCAGGGGGGACTCTCAGTCCTTAGGCTGTGAAAGAAGTATCTTGGATACTTGCTTGGGCTAAATCCAGCTCTTGTCTAATTTCTGCGGTCCATTTCCCAGGTATAGACAATTGGGAAGCGGATTATCTCTGTCAATCAAGCTTTACATCCGGGAGAATGGTCTCTTTACCCAGATGTGTTTTTTCAAATTGTTCAGATGTGAGGGCTTCCAGAAATAGATCTGATGGCATCTCATCTAAACAAGGAATTTCTTAGGGGCCTATTCAGGTCCAGGGATCCTCAGGCGGAAGCAGTGTATGCATTGACGCTTCCTTGGAGTTATCAATCTGCCTATATTTTTTCGCCTCTGGTTCTTCTTTTTAGAGTGATTTTCAAAATCATCAGGGAGCAATCTTTTGTGTTGCTGGTGGCTTCAGCATGGTCACACAGGTTTTGGTATATGTTTCTTGTTCGGATGTCCAGTTGCCAATCTTGGCCACTTCCATTAAGGCCAGACCTTATATCTTAACATTCGTTTTTTCCATCAGGAACTCAAATTATTAATTTGATGGTATGGAAATTTAACGCTTAGTACTTAGTCATAGAAGTTTCTCTGACTCAGTGATTAATACTATGTTGCAGGCTCGTAAATCTGTGTCTAGTAAGATTTAATATCGAGTTTGGAAGATTTACATCTCATGACGCTCTTCTCATAAATTCTCTTGGCATTCTTTTAGAATTCCTAGGATTATATAGTTTCTTCAGGATGGTTTGGATAAGGGTTTTTGTCTGCAAGTTCTTTGAAAGGACAATCTCTGCTTTTTCTGTGCTGTTTTCTCTTGCAAGGTGTATCCAGTCCACGGATTCATCCTTACTTGTGGGATATTCTCCTTCCCTACAGGAAGTGGCAAAGAGAGCACACAGCAGAGCTGTCCATATAGCTCCCCCCTAGCTCCACCCCCCAGTCATTCTCTTTGCCGCGTTAACGCACTAGGTTCTCTCTCAGGGAGGGTAAAGTGAATGTGGTGTTAGAATTGTAGTTTTATATCTTCAATCAAGAGTTTATTTTTAAATGGTACCGGTTTGTACTATTTACTCTCTAGCAGAAAAGTGATGAACAAGCGTCTGGCAGAGATATCGGACGTTCAAGCGTTTGCACAGGCTTTAGTCAGAATCAAGCCTGTCTATAAACCTGTGGCTCCGCCATGGAGTCTAAATCTAGTTCTTTCAGTTCAAGGGATTCCGTTTGAACCTTTACATTCCATAGATATTAAGTTGTTATCTTGGACAGTTTTGTTTTTGGTAGCTATCTCTTCTGCTCGAAGAGTCTCAGAATTATCTGCCTTACAGTGTGATTCACCTTATCTGGTGTTCCATGCAGATAAGGTAGTTTTGCGTACCAAACCTGGTTTTCTTCCTAAAGTTGTTTCTAACGAGAATATTAACCAGGAAATCATTGTTCCTTCTCTGTGTCCTAACCCATCTTCGAAGAAGGACCGTCTTTTGCATAATCTTGATGTAGTTCATGCTTTAAAGTTCTATTTACAAGCAACTAAGGATTTCAGACAAACATCTTCTTTGTTTATCTATTCTGGTAGAGGAGAGGTCAGAAAGCGAATGCTACCTCTCTTCCCTTTTGGCTGCAAAGCATCATCCGTTTGGCCTATGAGACTGCTGGCCAGCAGCTTCCTGAAAGAATTACTGCTCATTTTACCAGAGCAGTGGCTTCCACATGGGTTTTCAAAAATGAAGCTTCTGTGGAACAGATTTGTAAGGCAGCGACTTGGTCTTCACTGCATACTTTTGCCAAATTTTATAAATTCAATACTTTTGCTTCTTCTGAGGCTATTTTTGGGAGGAAGGTTTTGCAAGCAGTGGTGCCTTCCGTTTATGGTACCTGTCTTGTTCCCTCCCTTCATCCGTGTCCTAAAGCTTTGGTATTGGTATCCCACAAGTAAGGATGCATCCGTGGACTGGATACACCTTGCAAGAGAAAACAGAATTTATGCTTACCTGATAAATTACTTTCTCTTGCGGTGTATCCAGTCCACGGCCCGCCCTGGCAATTAAGTCAGGTAAAAAAATAAAAAAAATAAAATAATTTTTTTTGTTTAAACTACAGTCACCACTGCACCCTATGGTTTCTCCTTTGGCTTCTTAACCTTTGGTCGAATGACTGGGGGGTGGAGCTAGGGGGGGAGCTATATGGACAGCTCTGCTGTGTGCTCTCTTTGCCACTTCCTGTAGGGAAGGTGAATATCCCACAAGTAAGGATGAATCTGTGGACTGGATACACCGCAAGAGAAAGTAATTTATCAGGTAAGCATAAATTCTGTTTTCACAGAAAAATTTGCTAATCTTTCTGTTATTCATTGTTTTGTTCAGGCTTTGGTTCGTATCCTCCTTGGAGTCTTAATTTGGTTTGGAGGGCTTTACAGGCTCTTCCGTTTGAGCATATGCTTTCTTTGGACATTAAAATTACTTTCATGGAACGTATTGTTCCTTTTAGACATCTCTTCAGCTAGAACAGTTTTTGAATTATCTGCTCTTTCTTGTGAGTCTCCTTTTTCTGATTTTTCATCAGGATAAGGTTGTTTTGCTGTCTTCATTTCAATTTTTACCTAAAGTTGTGAATTCTAACAACATTAGTAGAGGAATTATTGTCCCTTTCTTGTGTCCTAATCCTAAGAATTCTTTGGAAAGATTCTTACATTCTTTGGATGTGGTAAGAGTTTTGAAATATTATGTTGAAGCTACTCAGATTTCAGAAAGACTTCTAGTCTATTTGTTATCTTTTCTGGTTTTAGGAAAGGTCAGAAGGCTTCTGCCATTTCTTTGGCATCTTGGTTAAAGCTTTTGATTCATCATGCTTATTTGGAGTCGTGTTAATCCCCGCCTCAGAGGATTACGGCTCATTCTACTAGGTCAGTTTCTACTTCCTGGGCTTTTAAGAATGAAGCTTCTGTTGATCAGATTTGCAAAGCAACGACTTGGTCTTCTTTGCATACTTTTACTAAATTCTACCATTTTGATGTTTTCTCTTCTTCAGAAGCAGTTTTTGGTAGAATAGTACTTCAGGCAGCTGTTTCAGTTTGATTCTTCTGCTTATAATTTCAGTTTTTTTTCATTATAAAAATTGAAACTTTTGATTTGGGTTGTGGATTAATTTTTCAGCGGAATTGGCTGTCTTTATTTTATCCCTCCCTCTCTAGTGACTCTTGCGTGGAAGTTCCACATCTTGGGTATCTGCTATCCCATACGTCACTAGCTCATGGACTCTTGCTAATTACATGAAAGAAAACATAATTTATGTAAGAACTTACCTGATAAATTCATTTCTTTCATATTAGCAAGAGTCCATGAGGCCCACCCTTTTTGTGGTGGTTATGATTTTTTTGTATAAAGCACAATTATTCCAATTCCTTATTTTTGATGCTTTCGCTCTTTTCTTATCACCCCACTTCTTGGCTATTCGTTAAACTGAATTGTGGGTGTGGTGAGGGGGTGTATTTATAGGCATTTTAAGGTTTGGGAAACTTTGCCCCTCCTGGAAGGAATGTATATCCCATACGTCACTAGCTCATGGACTCTTGCTAATATGAAAGAAACTAAATGAATCTATCTATATCTATAGTGTGTATTCATTGCTGTATCATTTTTGGTGAATGTAAGAGGTTTACATTAATATGCAATATAACTCTTAACTGTTTTTTAATAGTTTGTAATAACTTTCACAGAGCTGTTATCAGGCATTCTTCTATTTTGGTTTACAGTTTCCTAGAACGGACCACCCTGTTACTAGTGCTTTGAGCACTTCCTATATATGTATGTATGTATGTATACACATATACAAAACATGGGGTGGGGTCAGCACTCTCAGGCCGGACCGGGTACACATCCTATGACCCTGCAACATGCACAGCCCTGGGTGCAAACCAGCACTCTCAGGAAGCTGCACTGTCACCACAGTCACCGGCAGTTAACCCCAGTCAGGCCTGGGTGCAAGGCCCAAACAGGGAAAATTACAAAAAAAAATATATATTTTAAGATAAACACACAGAAAAAGTCCAGCACTCACTCACAAGCTCTCAACTAAGATAAAAATCAGCAATGGAAGAATTAGTTACCGCTTCTGGCCAAATGGGAAAAGCCCAGGTACCTTGTCAAGGTTTCTTCCAATAAACCTTGGTCCCTAAACAGCCACACAATGCAGGCTCACAATCAAACAACTGTGAAAAAAAGCAACTGTGAAAAAATGGAGGGTGCACAGGCTTATGTAATTTCCCCAAACATATACAAAACATGGGGTGGGGTCAGCACTCTCAGGCCGGACCGGGTACACATCCTATGACCCTGCAACATGCACAGCCCTGGTTGCAAACCAGCACTCTCAGGAAGCTGCACTGTCACCAGTCACAGGCAGTTAACCCCAGTCAGGCCTGGGTGCAAGGCCCAAACAGGGAAAATTACAAAAAAATATATATTTTAATATAAACACACAGAAAAAGTCCAGCACTCACTCACAAGCTCTCAACTAAGATAAAAATCAGCAATGGAAGAATTAGTTACCGCATCTGGCCAAATGGGAAAAGCCCAGGTACCTCGTCAAGGTATATATATATATACACATACACACATACATACATACACACATACACACATACATACAATATAAAAAGTCTACACACCCCTGTTAAAATGTCAGGTTTCTGTGATGTAAAAAAATGAGACAAAGATAAATAATTTCAGAACTTTTTCCACCTTTTAATGTGACCTATAAAATGTACAACTCAATTGAAAGTGTGCACACCCTCTTATAACTGGGGATGTAGCTGTGTTCAGAATTAAGCGATCACATTCAAAATCATGTTATATAGCAGTCGGCATACACCTGCCATCATTTAAAGTGCCTCTGATTAACCCCAAATAAAGTTCGGTTGGTCTTTCCTGAAATTTTTTTAGTCTCATTCCACAGCAAAAGCCATGGTCCACAGAGAGCTTCCAAAGCATCAGAGGGATCTCATTGTTAAAAGGTATCAGTCAGGAGAAGGGTACAAAAGAATTTCCAAGGCATTAGATATACCATGGAATACAGTGAAGACAGCCATCATCAAGTGGAGAAAATATGGCACAACAGTGACATTACCAAGGACTGGACGTCCCTCCAAAATTGATGAAAAGACGAGAAGGAAACTGGTCTGGGAGGCTACCAAGAGGCCTACAGCAACATTAAAGGAGCTGCAGGAATATCTGGCAAGTACTGACTGTGTGGTACATGTGACAACAATCTCACATATTCTTCATATGTCTGGGCTATGGGGTAGAGTGGCAAGACGAAAGCCTTTTCTTATGAAGAAAAACATCCAAGCCGGGCTACATTTCTCTTGTAAGGTGTATCCAGTCCACGGATTCATTCATTACTTGTGGGATATTCTCCTTCCCAACAGGAAGCTGCAAGAGGATCACCCACAGCAGAGCTGTCTATATAGCTCCTCCCCTAACTGCCACCCCCAGTCATTCTCTTGCAGCTCTCGACAAGGGAAGTAGCTAGAGAGATGTGGTGCATTAATGTAGTTTATCTTCAATCAAAAGTTTATTATTTTCAAATGGTACCGGAGTTGTACTATTTTAGCCTCAGGCAGAAAGTTGAAGAAGAGTCTGCCTGAGGTTTTTGATGATCTTAGCGGTTTGTAACTAAGATCCACTGCTGTTCTCACACATAACTGAAGAGATAGGTAACTTCAGCTGGGGGAATAGCGTGCAGGATTACCTGCTCTGAGGCATGTGCAGTTTTAAATTTTCTAGAGAGATAAATAAATTAGGCACTGTCAGCATTTTCTAGCTTAAGGTAAGCCTGATTACAGTGATGTAATGACTGGTATCATGCTTGCTGTAAAGGGTTATTTTTTTTGTTATTTACTCTCATTACTTAATAGATATAACGTTTGCTTGATGTGTATAAACGTTTTTTAAAAACGGTGATAAAACTTTATTCTGGGGCCCAGTTTTTCCACATGGCTGACTAGATTTTGCCTAGGGATAGTTTTTTAAGGCCCTCTCACTGTGAGTACATGTTGGGAGGGGCCTATTTTCGCGCCTTAATTGCGCAGTAGTTTTTGCAGCTTAAGACATCCAGCTTCCCTGAAGGAGTCCCCTGAACATATAGGACCTCTCTAAAGGGTTTTTGTGCCTTCCAAAGTCGTTGTATGGGCAGGTAGGAGCCACAGTAGAGCTGTGGCAGTTGGTTGTGACTGTTTAAAAACGGTTAAATCGTTTTTTTTGATCCGGTTTTGAAACTAAGGGGTTAATCATCCATTTGCGGGTGCAATGCTATTTCAGTCTATTATACACACTGTAAAAATTACGTAAATTTTACTGCTTTTTTCACTGTTTTGCAGTTTCTGTGATTGTTTTTTTTTCTCTTAAAGGCACAGTACCGTTTTTATTTTTTGCTTGTTCACAGTAATTAAAGTGTTAGTCAAGCTTGCTGGTCTCATTACTAGTCTGTTTAAACATGTCTGACATAGAGGAAACTCATTGTTCATTATGTTTAGAAGCCATTGTGGAACCCCCTCTTAGAATGTGTACCAAATGCACTGATTTTTCTATAAATTACAAAGACCATATTCTGGCTTTAAAAAAATTTATCACCAGAAGAAATTGACAAGGAGGAAGTTATGCCGTCTAACTCTCCCCACGTGTCGTAACCTATAACTCCCGCTCAGGGGACGCCAAGTACATCTAGCGCGCCCATTGCGTATACCTTACAAGACATGGCGGCAGTTATGAATCATACCCTTACAGAGGTATTATCTAAACTGCCAGGATTGCAAGGAAAGCGAGACAGCTCGGGGACTAGAATAAATACAGAGCTTTCTGACGCTTTAGTGGCTATGTCTGATACACCCTCACAATGTGCCGAAGCAGGGGAGCTTCAATCTGTGGGTGATTTTTCTGATTCAGGGATAATACTTCAACCTGATTCTGATATGTCTACATTTAAATTTTAAGCTTGAGCACCTCCACATATTGCTCAGGGAGGTCTTAGCAACTCTGGACGACTGTGACGCTATTGTAGTCCCAGAGAAATTATGTAGATTGGATAAATACTATGCAGTACCTACTTACACTAATGTTTTTCCAATCCCTGAGAGGTTTTCTGAAATTACCAAGGAATGGGATAGACCAGGTGTACCGTTCTCTCCCCCTTCTGTTTTTAAAAAGATGTTTCCTATAGACGCCGCTACACGGGACTTGTGGCAGACGGTCCCTAAGGTGGAGGGAGCAGTTTCTACTCTAGCTAAGCGTACCACTATCCCTGTCGAGGACAGTTGTGCTTTTCTAGATCCAATGTACAAAAAATTAGAGGGTTACCTTAAGAAAATTTTTATTCAACAAGGTTTTATTCTCCAGCCTCTTGCATGCATTGCCCCAGTCACTGCTGCTGCGGCTTTCTGGTTTGAGTCTCTAGAGGAGGCTCTACAGGTTGAAACCCCGTTGGAAGATGATATTGACAAGCTTAGGGCCCTTAAGCTAGCCAATTCATTTGTTTCTGACGCTGTTGTTCATTTAACCAAGCTAACGGCTAAAAATTCAGGTTTTGCTATTCAGGCGCGTAGGGCGCTATGGCTTAAATCCTGGTCAGGTGACGTGACTTCAAAATCTAAACTTCTCAACATTCCCTTCAAAGGACAGATCCTATTCGGGCCTGGACTGAAGGAGATCATTTCTGACATCACTGGAGGCAAAGGTCACGCCCTTCCTCAAGACAGGTCCAACAAATTAAGGACCAAACAGTCTAGTTTTCGGCCCTTTCGAAACTTCAAGAGTGGCGCAGCTTCAACTTCCTCTAACACAAAACAAGAGGGAACTTTTGCCCAGTCTAAGCCGGTCTGGAGACCTAACCAGGCTTGGAACAAGGGGAAACAGGTCAAGAAGCCTGCTGCTGCCTCTAAGACAGCATGAAGGAGCAGTCCCCGATCCGGAAACGGATCTAGTAGGGGGCAGACTCTCTCTCTTCGCCCAGGCTTGGGCAAGAGATGTCCAGGATCCTTGGGCATTGGAAATTGTCCAAGGATTATCTTCTGGAATTCAAAACCTCTCCCCCAAATGGGAGATTTCATCTCTCACTTTTATCTGCAAACCAAATAAAGAGAGAAGCATTCTTACATTGTGTTCAAGACCTCCTAGTTATGGGAGTGATCCACCCAGTTCCGCAGGAGGAACAGGGACAGGGCTTTTATTCAAATCTGTTTGTTGTTCCCAAGAAAGAGGGAACATTCAGACCAATCTTAGATCTCAAGATCTTAAACAAATTTCAGAGTCCCATCCTTCAAGATGGAGACTATTCGAACCATCCTTCCTATGATCCAGGAGGGTCAATATATGACTACCGTAGACTTAAAGGATGCTTATCTTCACATCCCGATACACAAAGATCATCATTGTTTTCTCAAGTTTGCCTTTCTAGACAGGCACTACCAGTTTGTGGCTCTTCCCTTCGGGTTGGCCACGGCACCAAGAATCTTTACAAGGTTCTAGGGTCCCTCCTTGCGGTCCTAAGGCCCCGGGGTATAGCAGTAGCCCCATACTTAGACGACATTCTGATACAGGCGTCGACTTTTCAAATCGCAAGGTCCCATACGGACATTGTTCTGGCATTTCTGAGGTCCCATTGGTGGAAGGTGAACTAAGAAAAGAGTTCTCTATTCCCTCTAACAAGAGTTTCATTCCTAGGGACTCTGATTGATAGATTCGGTAGAAATGAAGATTTACCTAACGAAGGCCAGATTGTCAAAACTTCTAGACTCTTGCCATGCTCTTTATTCCACTACTCGTCCTTTAGTGGCTCAGTGTATGGAAGTAATCGGTTTAATGGTAGCGGCAATGGACATAGTACCGTTTGCCCGCCTACATCTCAGACCGCTGCAACTTTGCATGCTCAGTCAGTGGAATGGGGATTACACAAATTTGTCCCCTCTACTAAATCTGGCTCAAGAAACCAGGGATTCTCTTCTCTGGTGGCTATGTCAGGTCCATCTGGCATAGCCAGATTTAGTAGAGGGGACAGATTGGACTGTAGTAACGACAGATTGGACTATAGTAACGACAGATGCTAGCCTTCTGGGCTGGGGTGCAGTCTGGAACTCCCTGAAGGCTCAGGGCTCGTGGACTCAGGAGGAGGCACTCCTTCCGATAAACATTCTGGAACTAAGATCGATTTTCAATGCTCTTCAGACGTGGCCTCAGCTAGCTGGGGTTATGTTCATCAGATTTCAGTCGGACAATATCACGACTGTAGCCTACATCAACCATCAGGGGGGAACAAGGAGTTCCCTAGCAATGTTGGAGTTTTCAAAGATAATTCTATGGGCAGAGGTTCACTCTTGCCATCTATCAGCTATCCATATCCCAGGTGTCGAGAACTGGGAGGCGGATTTTCTAAGTCGGCAGACTTTTCATCCGGGAGAATGGGAACTCCATCCGGAGATATTTGCTCAGTTGATTCAACTTTGGGGCAAACCAGAACTGGATCTCATGGCGTCTCGCCAGAACGCCAAGCTTCCTTGTTACGGGACCAGGTCTAGGGACCCCAAGGCAACGCTGATAGATGCTCTAGCAGCGCCTTGGTCCTTCAACCTGGCTTATGTGTTTCCACCGTTTCCTCTGCTCCCTCGTCTGATTGCCAAGATCAGACAGGAGAGAGCTTCGGTGATTTTGATAGCACCTGCGTGGCCATGCAGGACTTGGTATGCAGACCTGGTGGACATGTCATCCTGTTCACCATGGACCCTGACGCTGAGGCAGGACCTTCTACTTCAGCGTCCTTTCAACCATCCAAACATAATTTCTCTGCGTCTGACTGCTTGGAGGTTGAACGCTTGATTTTATCAAAGCGTGGTTTCTCTGAATCGGTCATTGATACCTTAATTCAGGCTCGAAAGCCGGTTACCAGGAAAATCTATAATAAGATATGGTGTAAATATCTTCATTGGTGTGAATCCAAGGGTTACTCATGGAGTAAGGTCAGGATTCCTAGAATATTATCTTTTCTCCAAGAAGGATTGGAGAAGGGATTGTCGGCTAGTTCCTTAAAGTGACAGATTTCTGCTCTGTCCTTTTGCACAAGCGTCTGGCTAATATTCCAGACGTTCAGGCGTTTTGTCAGGCTTTAGTTCGAACTAAGCCTGTGTTTAAACCTGTGGCTCCGCCATGGAGTCTAAATTTAGTTCTTAAAGTTCTTCAAGGGGTTCCGTTTGAACCTTTGCATTCCATAGATATCAAGCTGTTGTCTTGGAAAGTTCTGTTTTTGGTAGCTATCTCCTCGGCTCGACAAGTTTCGGAGTTATCGGCTTTACAATGTGATTCTCCTTATCTAATTTTCCATGTTGATAAGGTAGTGTTGCGTACCAAACCTGGGTTTCTTCCTAAGGTGGTATCTAATAAGAATATCAATCAGGAGATAGTTGTTCCTTCACTATGTCCTAATCCTTCTTCAAAGAAGGAACGTATATTACACAATCTTGATGTGGTCCGTGCTTTAAAATTCTATTTACAAGCCACTAAATATTTTCGTCAAACCTCTGCTTTGTTTGTGGTTTACTCTGGACAGAGGAGAGGCCAAAAGGCTTCGGCAACTTCTCTTTTTGGTTAAGAATCATAATCCGCTTTGCTTACGAGACTGCTGGCCAGCAGCCTCCTGAGAGAATTACAGCTCATTCCACTAGAGAGTAGCTTCCACATGGGCTTTTAAAAATGAGGCTTCTGTTGAACAGATTTGTAAGGCGGCGACTTGGTCTTCGCTTCATACCTTTTCCAAATTCTACAAATTTGATACTTTTGCTTCTTCGGAGGCTGTTTTTGGGAGAAAGGTCTTACAGGCAGTGGTGCCCTCCGTTTAAGCGCCTGCCTTGTCCATCCCTTCATCCGTGTCCTATACATTTTTGTATTGGTATCCCACAAGTAATGGATGAATCCGTGGACTGGATACACCTTACAAGAGGAAACAAAATTTATGCTTACCTGATAAATTTATTTCTCTTGTGGTGTATCCAGTCCACGGCCCGCCCTGTTATTTTAAGTCAGGTGTTATTTTTTAAACTACAGTCACCACTGCACCCTATAGTTTCTCCTTTCTCTTGCTTGTCTTCGGTCGAATGAGTGGAGGTGGCAGTTAGGGGAGGAGCTATATAGACAACTCTGCTGTGGGTGATCCTCTTGCAGCTTCCTGTTGGGAAGGAGAATATCCCACAAGTAATGGATGAATCCGTGGACTGGATACACCACAAGAGAAATAAATTTATCAGGTAAGCATAAATTTTGTTTTTCCAAAAACACATCTGAAGTCTCCCAAAAACATTTGGGAAAAGGTGTTATGGTCTGATGAAACCAAGGTTGAACTTTTTGGACATAATTCCAAAAGATATGTTTGGCGCAAAAACAGTGCACATAACCAAAAGAACACCATACCCACAGTGAAGCATGGTGGTGGCAGCATCATGCTTTGTGGCTGTTTTTCTTCAGCTGGAACTGGGGCCTTAGTTAAGCTAGAGGGAATTATGAACCGTTCCAAATACCAGTCAATATTGGCACAAAATCTTCAGGCTTCTGCTAGAAAGCTGAACATGAAGAGGAACTTCGTCTTTCAGCATGATAACGACCCAACGCATAAATCCAAATCAACATAGGAATGGCTTCACCAGAAGAAGATTAAAGTTTTGGAATGGCCCAGACCTGAATCAGATTGAAAATCTGTGGGATGATCTGAAGAGGGCTGTGCACAGGCGATGCCCTCGCAATCTGACAGATTTGAAGTGTTTTTGCAAAGAGTGGGCAAATCTTGCTAAGTCAAAATGTGCCATGCTCATACCCAAAAAGACTGAGTGCTGTGATAAAATCAAAAGGTGCTTAAAGTATTAGTGTGCACACTTATGCAACCATATTATTTTATTTCTCCAACATAGGTGTGTCCGGTCCACGGCGTCATCCTTACTTGTGGGATATTCTCTTCCCCAACAGGAAATGGCAAAGAGCCCAGCAAAGCTGGTCACATGATCCCTCCTAGGCTCCGCCTTCCCCAGTCATTCTCTTTGCCGTTGTACAGGCAACATCTCCACGGAGATGGCTTAGAGTTTTTTGGTGTTTAAATGTAGTTTTTATTCTTCAATCAAGAGTTTGTTATTTTAAAATAGTGCTGGTATGTACTATTTACTCTGAAACAGAAAAGAGATGAAGATTTCTGTTTGTAAGAGGAAAATGATTTTAGCAACCGTTACTAAAATCGATGGCTGTTTCCACACAGGACTGTTGAGAGGAATTAACTTCAGTTGGGGGAAACAGTGAGCAGACTTTTGCTGCTTGAGGTATGACACATTTCTAACAAGACTTGGTAATGCTGGAAGCTGTCATTTTCCCTATGGGATCCGGTAAGCCATTTTTATTAAATAAGAATAAAGGGCTTCACAAGGGCTTTTAAGACTGGTAGACATTTTCTGGGCTAAAAAAGACATGCAGATGCATGTGTGAGGAGCTCAGATACATAGAAAAAGCTTACTGAAGGCGTCATTTGGTATCGTATTCCCCTTTGGGCTTGGTTGGGTCTCAGCAAAGCAGATACCAGGGACTGTATAGGGGTTAAATATAAAAACGGCTCCGGTTCCGTTATTTTAAGAGTTAAAGCTTTCAAATTTGGTGTGCAATACTTTTAAGACACTGTGGTGAAATTTTGGTGAATTTTGAACAATTCCTTCATACTTTTTCACATTTTCAGTAATAAAGTGTGTTCAGTTTAAAATTTAAAGTGACAGTAACGGTTTTATTTTAAAACGTTTTTTGTACTTTGTTATCAAGTTTATGCCTGTTTAACATGTCTGAACTATCAGATAGACTGTGTTCTGAATGTGGGGAAGCCAAGGTTCCTTCTCATTTAAATAGATGTGATTTATGTGACACAAAATTTAGAGAAAATGATGCCCAAGATGATTCCTCAAGTGAGGGGAGTAAGCATGGTACTGCATCATCCCCTCCTTCGTCTACGCCAGTCTTGCCCACACAGGAGGCCCCTAGTACATCTAGTGCGCCAATACTCCTTACTATGCAACAATTAACGGCTGTAATGGATAATTCTATCAAAAACATTTTAGCCAAAATGCCCACTTATCAGCGAAAGCGCGACTGCTCTGTTTTAGAAAATACTGAAGAGCATGAGGATGCTGATGATATTGGTTCTGAAGTGCCCCTACACCAGTCTGAGGGGGCCAGGGAGGTTTTGTCTGAGGGAGAAATTTCAGATTCAGGGAAAATTTCTCAACAAGCTGAACCTGATGTTATTACTTTTAAATTTAAATTAGAACATCTCCGCGCTCTGCTTAAGGAGGTGTTATCTACTCTGGATGATTGTGAGAATTTGGTCATTCCAGAGAAATTATGTAAGATGGACAAGTTCCTAGAGGTCCCGGGGCCCCCCGAAGCTTTTCCTATACCCAAGCGGGTGGCGGACATTGTAAACAAAGAATGGGAAAGGCCCGGCATACCTTTTGTCCCTCCCCCTATATTTAAGAAATTGTTTCCTATGGTCGACCCCAGAAAGGACTTATGGCAGACAGTCCCCAAGGTCGAGGGGGCGGTTTCTACTCTAAACAAACGCACTACTATCCCTATAGAAGATAGTTGTGTTTTCAAAGATCCTATGGATAAAAAATTAGAGGGTTTGCTTAAAAAGATGTTTGTTCAGCAAGGTTACCTTCTACAACCAATTTCATGCATTGTTCCTGTCACTACAGCAGCGTGTTTCTGGTTCGATGAACTAGAAAAGTCGCTCAATAAAGATTCTTCTTATGAGGAGATTATGGACAGAATTCATGCTCTCAAATTGGCTAACTCTTTTACTTTAGACGCCACTTTGCAATTGGCTAGATTAGCGGCGAAAAATTCTGGGTTTGCTATTGTGGCGCGCAGAGCGCTTTGGCTAAAATCTTGGTCAGCGGATGCGTCTTCCAAGAACAAATTGCTTAACATTCCTTTCAAGGGGAAAACGCTGTTTGGCCCTGACTTGAAAGAGATTATTTCTGATATCACTGGGGGCAAGGGCCACGCCCTTCCTCAGGATAGGTCTTTCAAGGCTAAAAATAAACCAAATTTTCGTCCCTTTCGCAGAAACGGACCAGCCCCAAGTGCTACATCCTCCAAGCAAGAGGGTAATACTTCTCAAGCCAAGCCAGCCTGGAGGCCAATGCAAGGCTGGAACAAAGGTAAGCAGGCCAAGAAACCTGCCACTGCTACCAAGACAGCATGAGATGTTGGCCCCCGATCCGGGACCGGATCTGGTGGGGGGCAGACTTTCTCTCTTGGCTCAGGCTTGGGCAAGAGATGTTCTGGATCCTTGGGCGCTAGAAATAGTCTCCCAAGGTTATCTTCTGGAATTCAAGGGGCTTCCCCCAAGGGGGAGGTTCCACAGGTCTCAATTGTCTTCAGACCACATAAAAAGACAGGCATTCTTACATTGTGTAGAAGACCTGTTAAAAATGGGAGTGATTCATCCTGTTCCATTAGGAGAACAAGGGATGGGATTCTACTCCAATCTGTTCATAGTTCCCAAAAAAGAGGGAACATTCAGACCAATCTTGGATCTCAAGATCCTAAACAAGTTTCTCAAGGTTCCATCGTTCAAAATGGAAACCATTCGGACAATTCTTCCTTCCATCCAGGAAGGTCAATTCATGACCACGGTGGATTTAAAGGATGCGTATCTACATATTCCTATCCACAAGGACCATCATCGGTTCCTAAGGTTCGCCTTTCTGGACAAGCATTACCAGTTTGTGGCACTTCCATTCGGATTAGCCACTGCTCCAAGAATTTTCACAAAGGTACTAGGGTCCCTTCTAGCGGTGCTGCGACCAAGGGGCATTGCAGTAGTACCTTACTTGGACGACATACTGATTCAAGCGTCGTCCCTACCACAAGCAAAGGCTCATACGGACATTGTCCTGGCCTTTCTCAGATCTCACGGGTGGAAAGTGAACGTAGAAAAAAGTTCTCTATCTCCGTCAACAAGGGTTCCCTTCTTGGGAACAATAATAGACTCCTTAGAAATGAGGATTTTTCTGACAGAGGCCAGAAAATCAAAACTTCTAAGCTCTTGTCAAGTACTTCATTCTGTTCCTCTTCCTTCCATAGCGCAGTGCATGGAAGTAATAGGTTTGATGGTCGCGGCAATGGACATAGTTCCTTTTGCGCGAATTCATCTGAGACCATTACAACTGTGCATGCTCAGTCAGTGGAATGGGGATTATACAGACTTGTCTCCGACGATACAAGTAGATCAGAGGACCAGAGATTCACTCCGTTGGTGGCTGACCCTGGACAACCTGTCACAGGGGATGAGCTTCCGCAGACCAGAGTGGGTCATTGTCACGACCGACGCCAGTCTGGTGGGCTGGGGCGCGGTCTGGGAACTCCTGAAAGCTCAGGGTCTTTGGTCTCAGGAAGAATCTCTTCTACCGATAAATATTCTGGAACTGAGAGCGATATTCAATGCTCTCAAGGCTTGGCCTCAGCTAGCAAAGGCCAAATTCATACGGTTTCAATCGGACAACATGACGACTGTTGCGTATATCAACCATCAAGGGGGAACAAGGAGTTCCCTGGCGATGGAAGAAGTGACCAAAATCATTCAATGGGCGGAGACTCACTCCTGCCACTTGTCTGCAATCCACATCCCAGGAGTGGAAAATTGGGAAGCGGATTTTCTGAGTCGTCAGACATTTCATCCGGGGGAGTGGGAACTCCATCCGGAAATCTTTGCCCAAATTACTCAATTGTGGGGCATTCCAGACATGGATCTGATGGCCTCTCGTCAGAACTTCAAGGTTCCTTGCTACGGGTCCAGATCCAGGGATCCCAAGGCGACTCTAGTAGATGCACTAGTAGCACCTTGGACCTTCAAACTAGCTTATGTATTCCCGCCGTTTCCTCTCATCCCCAGGCTGGTAGCCAGGATCAATCAGGAGAGGGCATTGGGGATCTTGATAGCTCCTGCGTGGCCACGCAGGACTTGGTATGCAGACCTGGTGAATATGTCATCGGCTCCACCATGGAAGCTACCTTTGAGACGGGACCTTCTTGTTCAAGGTCCGTTCGAACATCCGAATCTGGCCTCACTCCAACTGACTGCTTGGAGATTGAACGCTTGATTTTATCAAAGCGAGGGTTCTCAGATTCTGTCATTGATACTCTTGTTCAGGCCAGAAAGCCTGTAACTAGAAAAATCTACCATAAAATATGGAAAAAATATATCTGTTGGTGTGAATCTAAAGGATTCCCATGGAACAAGATAAAAATTCCTAAGATTCTTTCCTTTCTTCAAGAAGGTTTGGAGAAAGGATTATCTGCAAGTTCTTTGAAGGGACAGATTTCTGCTTTATCTGTTTTACTTCACAAAAAGCTGGCGGCTGTGCCAGATGTTCAAGCTTTTGTTCAGGCTCTGGTTAGAATCAAGCCTGTTTACAAACCTTTGACTCCTCCTTGGAGTCTCAATTTAGTTCTTTCAGTTCTTCAGGGGGTTCCGTATGAACCCTTACATTCCGTAGATATTAAGTTATTATCTTGGAAAGTTTTGTTTTTGGTTGCAATTTCTTCTGCTAGAAGAGTTTCAGAGTTATCTGCTCTGCAGTGTTCTCCTCCTTATCTGGTGTTCCATGCAGATAAGGTGGTTTTGCGTACTAAACCTGGTTTTCTTCCGAAAGTTGTTTCTAACAAAAACATTAACCAGGAGATAGTCGTGCCTTCTTTGTGTCCGAATCCAGTTTCAAAGAAGGAACGTTTGTTGCACAATTTGGATGTAGTTCGTGCTCTAAAATTCTATTTAGATGCTACAAAGGATTTCAGACAAACATCTTCCTTGTTTGTTGTTTATTCTGGTAAAAGGAGAGGTCAAAAAGCAACTTCTACCTCTCTCTCTTTTTGGCTTAAAAGCATCATCAGATTGGCTTACGAGACTGCCGGACGGCAGCCTCCTGAAAGAATCACAGCTCATTCCACTAGGGCCGTGGCTTCCACATGGGCCTTCAAGAACGAGGCTTCTGTTGATCAGATATGTAAGGCAGCGACTTGGTCTTCACTGCACACTTTTACTAAATTTTACAAATTTGATACTTTTGCTTCTTCTGAGGCTATTTTTGGGAGAAAGGTTTTGCAAGCCGTGGTGCCTTCCATCTAGGTGACCTGATTTGCTCCCTCCCATCATCCGTGTCCTAAAGCTTTGGTATTGGTTCCCACAAGTAAGGATGACGCCGTGGACCGGACACACCTATGTTGGAGAAAACAGAATTTATGTTTACCTGATAAATTACTTTCTCCAACGGTGTGTCCGGTCCACGGCCCGCCCTGGTTTTTTAATCAGGTCTGATAATTTATTTTCTTTAACTACAGTCACCACGGTATCATATGATTTCTCCTATGCAAATATTCCTCCTTTACGTCGGTCGAATGACTGGGGAAGGCGGAGCCTAGGAGGGATCATGTGACCAGCTTTGCTGGGCTCTTTGCCATTTCCTGTTGGGGAAGAGAATATCCCACAAGTAAGGATGACGCCGTGGACCGGACACACCGTTGGAGAAAGTAATTTATCAGGTAAACATAAATTCTGTTTTTTAGATTTTTTTACTTCCCTCTACCTAAACCATTTCAGTTTGTTTTTCAATTGAGTTGTACAGTTTATGGGTCACTCTAAAGGTGGAAAAAGTTCTGAAATGATTTATCTTTGGCTCATTTTTTTACATCACAGAAACCTGACATTTTAACGGATGTTTAGACTTTTTATACCCACTGTGTGTATGTGTGTGTGTATATATGTATAACACATTTGAAGATTAAACTGTTTAAAGTCCTGGTGAGTGCACTCCTTTTTGTTACTGTACTCTAATGTATATTAATATATATTTATTTATCTATTTAAATCTAATCTATCACTAAATTTTAAAAATGTTCCAAAGCAAGACTGAAATGAAAACCACTGTTTTTCAATATGTGATACACGTATAAGTAATACAAAGGAAATGTGTTAAACAAACTAGTTCCTAAACAGTATAAGCAACATCACATTTTCAAAATTCTAATTTTAAATATTTTGTAGCCTTTCTTAAAGGGACAGTCTACACCAGAATTTTCATTATTTAAAAAGATAAATGCCTTTATTACCTATTCCCCAGTTTTGCATAACCAACACAGTTATATTAATATATGTTTTACCTCTGTGATTACCTTTTATCTAAGCCTCTGTAGACTGCCCCCTTATCTCAGTGCTTGTGACAGAAATGCAGTTTAGCCAATCAGTGCAGACTCCTAAATAACTCCACAGGAGTGAGCACTCTGTTTATCTATATGACACACATGAACTAGTACTGTCTAACTGTGAAAAACTTTCAAAATGCTCTAAAGCTAAGAGGCGGTTTTCAACGGTTTAGAAATCAGTTTGAGCCTACCTAGGTTTAGCTTTTCAAAAATACCACCAAGGGAACAAAGCAAATATAATGATAAAAGTCCTTTGGAAAGTTGTTTAAAATTGCATGCCCTATCTGAATCATGAAAGTTTAATTTTGACTAGACTGTCCCTTTATATCAGACGGATATAATGGCAAAAAAGAAACCCTACACATGGAAACGTCAACATTTCATAGAAGCTCAACATAAACCTATTTGATAAGAGCCTCACTGTTTAACCGACAGTTATTTGAAATGAGGGCTGTTGCACTAAACTGCTATAAAACGAGCCTCAAAGTTTGCAGGAAGTAGCCACTCTGATAGTCCCTCCCTCACTGGAAAGGCTCAGTAGTACTGTGTGTGTGTGTGGAACAGCCCTCCTCCACAGCTACTAAACAAAAGCAGATGTTAAACCCCATGGCTTCAAAAATAGCTGCAGTGTATTGCACAGAAATACATTGCAGCAATCTTTGTTAGCCATAGGATGTGGGTTAAAAGGCAAGCAGTGCAGCCACTGTGAGGCACACAGAGGTGAGGAGGAACTGACTTGCAGTTGTAAAGGAATTTTATAGCTCGCAAAAAGGAATGCTTCAGCTCTGTAACGTTATTGCAGAAAATGTAGCATGTCTGCAGAATGATCGGGCCATGACATCGTAGATCACAGCATATTCTGCCTTGGGGTGTAAGTTTTTGTTTATGAGCATGTTTGTTAAAGGAACAGTCTAGTCAAAATTAAACTTTCATTATTCAGATAGGACATTTAAATGGAAAAGTCGTTTAAAATTACTTTTCTCTTGTAAGGTGTATCCAGTCCACGGATCATCCATTACTTGTGGGATATTCTCCTTCCCAACAGGAAGTTACAAGAGTCCACCCACAGCAGAGCTGCTATATAGCTCCTCCCCTAACTGCCATATCCAGTCATTCTCTTGCAACTCTCAACACGTATGGAGGTAGTGAGAGAGTGGTGTATTATAGTTAGTTTTTTATCTTCAATCAAAAGTTTATTGTTTTTAAATATGTTACCGGAGTTGTACTATTTTATCTCAGGCAGCATTTAGAAGAAGAATCTGCCTGCGTTTTTCTATGATCTTAGCAGAAGTAACTAAGATCCACTGCTGTTCTCACATATGTCTGAGGAGTGAGGTAACTTCAGAGGGAGAATGGCGTGCAGGTTATCCTGCTATAAGGTATGTGCAGTTATAAGTTTTTCTAGGGATGGAATTGCTAGAAAATGCTGCTGATACCGGATTAATGTAAGTTAAGCCTAAATACAGTGATTTAATAGCGACTAGTATCAGGCTTACTATCAGATATATACTCTTATAAATTTGCAATATAAAACGTTTGCTGGCATGTTTAATCGTTTTTATATATGCTTTGGTGATAAAACTTTAATTGGGGCCTAGTTTTTTCCACATGGCTGGCTTAAATTTTGCCTAGAAACAGTTTCCTGAGGCTTTCCACTGTTGTAATATGAGTGGGAGGGGCCTATTTTAGCATTTTTTTTGCGCAGTTAAAATTACAAAATGAATCCTCCAGCTTCCCTCAGCAGTCCCATGAATACTATAGGACATCTCTAAAGGGCTAAAAAGGCTTCCAAAATCGTTTATGGGGAAGGTAAGACCACAGCACAGCTGTGGCAGTTTGTTGTGACTGTTAAAAAAGTCAAATTAGTTTTTTTTTATCCGTTTTTTGTATTAAGGGGTTAATCATCCATTTGCAAGTGGGTGCAATGCTCTGTTAACTTATTACATATATTGTAAAAATTTAGTTTGATTTACTGCCTTTTTTTCACTGTTTTTCACATTTTGACAATTTGTTTCTCTTAAAGGCACAGTAACGTTTTTTTATATTTGCTTGTTATCTTGATTTAAAGTGTTTTCCAAGCTTGCTAGTCTCATTGCTAGTGTGTACAAACATGTCTAACATAGAGGAAACTCCTTGTTCATTATGTTTTTAAGCCATGGTGGAACCCCATCTTAGAATGTGTACCAAATGTACTGATTTCACTTTAAGCAATAAAGATCATTTTTTTGTCTTTAAAAAAGTTATTATCACCAGAGGTTTCTGTCGAGGGGAAAGTTATGCCGACTAACTCTCCCCACGTGTCAGACCCTTTGACTCCCGCTTCAGGGACTCCCGCTCAAATGGCGCCAAGTACATCAAGGGCGCCCATAGCGTTTATTTTACAAGACATGGCGGAAGTTATGAATAATACACGGTCAGCGGTATTAGTCAGACTACCTGAAATTAAAGGAAAGCAAGATAGCTCTGGGGTTAGACCTAATACAGAGCATACAGATGCTTTAAGAACCATGTCTGATACTGCCTCACAATATGCAGAAGCTGAGGGGAGCTTCAGTCTGTGGGTGATATTTTTGACTCAGGGAAGATGATTTAACCTGAAACTGATATTTCTACATTTAAAATTTATGTTTGAGAACCTCCACTTGTTGCTCAGGGAGGTTTTAGCTGATCTGAATGACTGTGTTACAATTGCAGTGCCAGAGAAATTGTGTAGACTGGATAAATACTATGCAGTGCCGGTGTGTACTGATGTTTTTCCAGTACCTAAAGAGGTTTACAGAAATTATTAATAAGGAATGGGATAGACCAGGTGTGCCGTTCTCTTCCCCTCCTATTTTCAGAAAGATGTTTCCAATAGACGCCAACCACACGGGACTTATGGCAGATAGTTCCTAAGGTGGAGAAAAGAGTTTTTACTGTAGCAAAGCGTACTTCTATCCCTGTCGAGGACAGTTGTGCTTTTTTACATCCAATGGATAAGAAATTAGAAGGTTACCTTAGGAAAATGTTTATTCAACAAGGTTTTGTCCTGCAGCCCCTTGCATGCATTGCTCCTGTCACTGCTGCTGCGGCGTTCTGGTTTGAGTCTCTGGAAGAGGCTTTACAGGTAGCGACTCCATTGGATGAACATACTTGACAAGCTTAGAGCACTTAAGCTAGCCAATTCCTTTGTTTCTGATGCCTTTGTTCATTTGACTAAACTAACGGCTAAGATTTTTTTTTGCTATACAGGCGCACAGAGCGCTATGGCTTATATCATGGTCAGCTGTCGTGACTTAAAAAAATAAGCTACTTAAGATTCTCTTCAAGGGGCAGACCGTGTTCGGGCCTGGTTTGAAGGAGATTATTGCTAATATCACTGGAGGAAAAGGTCATGCCGTTCCTCAGGACAGGTCCAAATCAAGGGCCAAACAGTCTAATTTTTGTGCCTTTCGAAACTTCAAGACAGGTGCGGCATCAACTTCCTCTAAGGCAAAACAAGAGGGAACTTTTGCTCAGTCCAAGACGGTCTGGAGACAACCGGACCTGGAACAAAAATAAGCAGGCCAAACAGCCTGCTGCTGCCTCTAAGACAGCATGAAGGAACGGCCCCCTATCCCGTAACGGATCCTGTAGGGGGCAGACTTTCATTCTTCGCCCAGGCGTGGGCAAGAGATGCCCAGGATCCCTGGGCGTTGGAAATTATATCCCAGAGATATCTTCTGGACTTCTAAGCTCCCCCCCCCCCCCCCAAAAGAGGGGAGATTTCACCATTCACAATTATCTGCAAACCAGATAAAGAAAGAGGCATTCTTACACTGTGTACGAGACCTCCTAGTTAGGCGAGTGACCCATCCAGTTCCAAAGGAGGAACAGGGACAGAGTTTTTACTCAATATCTTTTTGTGGTTCCCAAAAAAGAGGGAACCTTCAGACCAATTTTGGATCTAAAGATCTTAAACAAATTCCTCAGAATTCCATCATTTAAGATGGAAACTATTCGTACCATCTTACCTATGATCCAGGAGAGTCATTATAGGACTACAATGGATTTGAAGGATGCTTATCCTCACATTCCGATACACAAAGATCATTATCGTTTTTTCAGGTTTGCCTTTCTAGACAGGCATTACCAGTTTGTAGCTCTCTCCTTCCGGTTAGCTACAGCCCCAAGAATCTTTACGAAGGTTCTGGGGTCGCTTTGGCGGTCCTTAGGCCGCGGGGCATAGAAGTAGCCCCTTATTTAGACGATGATACATTCGTCAAACTTCCAAATTGCCAAGTCTCATACGGACTTAGTACTGGGATTTCTGAGATCGCATGGGTGGAAAGTGAACAAGGAAAGAGTTCTCTATCCCCAATCACAAGAGTTTCCTTCCTAGGGACTCTGATAGATTCTGTAGAAATGAAAATTTACCTGACGGAGTCCAGGTTGTCAAAGCTTCTAAATTCCTGCCGTGTTCTTCATTCCATTCCGCGCCCTTCAGTGGCTCGGTACACGAATGTAATCGGCTTAATGGTAGTGGCACTGGACATAGTGCTGTTTGCACGCCTAAATTTCAGACCGCTGCAACTATGCATGCTCAGTCAGTGGAACGGGGATTACACAGATTTGTCCCTCCTGCTAAATCTGGATCAAGAGGCCAGAGATTCTCTTCTCTGGTGGCTATCTCGGGTCCATCTGTCCAAGAATATGACCTTTCGCAGGCCAGATGGGACAATTGTTACAACCGATGCCAGCCTTCTAGGTTGGGGTACAGTCTGGAACTCCCTGAAGGCTCAGGGATAGTGGACTCAGGAGGAGACCCTCCTTCTAATAAATATTCTGGAACTGAGAGCAATATTCAATGCTCTTCAGGCTTGGCCTCAGTTAGCAACTCTGAGGTACATCGGATTTCAGTCGGACAATATCACGACTGTGGCTTACATCAGCATCAAGGGGGAACAGAAGTTCCCTAGCGATGTTAGAAGTCTTCAAATAATTCACTGGACAGAGACTCACTCTTGTCTCCTATCAGCTATCCATATCCCAGGTGTTGAGAACTGGGAGGCGGATTTTCATCTGAGGGAGTGGGAACTCCCTACGGAGGTGTTTGCACAAGATCAAGCAGGAGAGTGCTTTGGTGTTTTTGATAGCGCCTGCGTGACCACACAGGACCTGGTATGCAGATCTGGTGGACATGTCATCCTTCCCACCATGGTCTCTGCTTCTGAGACAGGACCCTCTACCTCAGGGTCCTTTCAACCATCTAAATTTAACTTCTCTGAGATGGACTGCCTGGAGACTGAACGCTTGATGTATCAAAGCATGGCTTCTCTGAGTCAGTCGTTGATACCTTAATACAGGCATGAAAGCCTGTCACTAGGAAAATTTAACATAAGATATGGCGTTAATATCTTATTGGTATGAATCCAAGGGTTACTCATGGAGTAAAATCAGGATTCCCAGGATATTATCTTTTCTCAAAGATGATTTTGGGAAAAGGATTGTCAGCTAGTTCCTTAAAAAAGGACAGATTTCTTCTCTGTCTAGTCTTTTGCACAATCGTCTGGCAGATATTCCAGACGTTCAGGAATTTTGTCAGGCTTTGGTTAGAACCAGGCCTGTGTTTAAACCTGTTGCTCCGCCATGGAGCTTAAATCTGGTTCTTAAGGTTCTTCAAGGAGTTCCGTTTGAACCTCTTCATTCCATAGATATCAAACTTTTATCTTGGAAAGTTCCTTTTTGGTAGTTAGTTCCTCGGCTCGTAGAATCTCTGAGTTATCTGCCTTACAATGTGATTCTCCTTATCTGATCCTCCGTACGGATAAGGTAGTCCTGCGTACCAAACCTGGGTTTTTACCTAAGGTGGTATCTAACAAGAATATCAATCAAGAGATTGTTGTTCCATTCTTGTATCCTAATCCTTCTTCAAAGAAGGAACGTCTATGACACAATTTGGACGTGGTTCGTGCTTTTAAAGTTTTACTACAGATTTTCATCAAACATCTACCTTGTTTTTTGTCTACTCTGGACAGAGGAGAGGTCAAAAGACTTCAGCAACCTCTCCTTCTTTTTGGTTAAGAAACATAATCCGTTTAGCTTATGAGACTGCTGGACAGCAGCCTCCTGAAAGGATTACAGCTCATTCTACTAGAGCTGTGGCTTTCACTTGTGCCTTTTTAAAATGAGGCTTCTGTTAAACAGATTTACAAGGCGGCCACTTGGTCTGCGCTTCATACTTTTTCAAAATTTTACAAATTTGATACTTTGCTTCTTCGGAGATTATTTTTGGGAGAAAGGTGTTTTTTTTTTTTACAGGCAGTGGTATCTTCCGTTTAAGTACCTGCCTTGTCCCTCCCTTCATCCGTGTACTTTAGCTTTGGTATTGGTATCCCACAAGTAATGGATGATCCGTGGACTGGATACACCTTACAAGAGAAAACACAATTTATGCTTACCTGATAAATTTATTTCTCTTGTGGTGTATCCAGTCCACGGCCCGCCCTGTCTTTTTAAGGCAGGTAATTTTTTCATTTAAACTACAGTCACCACTGCACCCTATGGTTTTTCCTTTCTCTGCGTGTTTTTGGTCAAATGACTGGATATGGCAGTTAGGGGAGGAGCTATATAACAGCTCTGCTGTGGGTGGACTCTTGCAACTTCCTGTTGGGAAGGAGAATATCCCACAAGTAATGGATGATCCGTGGACTGGATACATCACAAGAGAAATAAATTTATCTGGTAAGCATAAATTGTGTTTTTATAGATACGATGAGTCCACTGATTTCAACCTTACTTGTGGGATATCGCCTCTTGGTCAGCAGGAGGAGGCAAAGAGCATCACAGCAGAGCTGTATATATAGCTCCTCCCTTCCACCCCAGTTATTCTTTACCTGTGTTAGTGATAGAGGTAAAGTGAGGTGTTAGTTATAGATTCCTCAATCAAGAGTTTATTTTTTTTTAAAGTAGTGCCAAAGAGTGCTACTTTGTGCTAGGGTGTAGCCTAGACCAGATCAGTCTCTACAGTAGATCATTTGGTGGCTTTAGAGCAATAGGAACTGGTGGGACATAATTCTCACTGCGCCTCCTATACATATTTGCTGCCCTAAATCCAGATAGCCTAAGCACTTTAAACTCAGGCTGATCTTAGTCCACAGGGCCATGGGAGGGAAGAGAACCTCTGAAAACCTGCTGGACTGCCATGCTGTCGCTCAGCGTTCAAGGTAAGTGCTAACTTTATTATTTCTGGGGACACATCCTCTCAGAAGAAAGTGAGCACTGCATTACATGCATTCTCACATGTCACGGGCTGAGACAATGAAGGGCTCTTATTGTGATGAGATATACATGCACTGGAAAGCAAGCAGTGTTATTTTACTCCCGGCAATTGTACATACAAATAGGCAGACCGGGAGACGGCAAGTTTTTGTTGTCTGAAAAACAGTAAGAGGGGCACTCATTATTATGATTAAGTGCCTGTAGGGGGCGCGAAACATGTAAGATTTCTGCTCTAGCTTTTACTACCATGTCTGTATATCTTTTTAAAGTTGTCCAATAAATTTTTACTTTTTATTGCATATTTGGGACTGAGAGTCTGCCACTTCTCTATCTACGGGCACTCATTCCCTGAATCTTGGTCGTGTTTACTCTCCACTCCCGATACTTCTACCCGATAACAGTTTTACTTTTAGTTGATCGGGAGCTATGTTTTTTTGCGGGACTATGTTGGGGGGTTTCTGTCTGACGGCTCCATCTTTATTATTTAGCCGCCCGGGAGTTACTACTTGACATGCCCACGAGGGGCGGAGCTATGGAGTGTAATGCTATGCCGACGGCTCCATTCTTCCTAAATTTGCCGCCCGGGAGTTTTAGCCTGATACGCCCACGATGAGCGGAGCTACGCTTCGTAACTCCCAAGACATTTTGCACGCCTTTTTTTGTTAGTTCCGGCAAATGTGAATTCAGATGGGCTCTCTGGGAAGAGTCTATTCATGATGTCATGACAGTCAGACAAATGTGAATAAAAGTTTGGGTGGTGCGTTGCATGCTATTTGTTAGCTGACAAAAAGGACAACTGTTGCGTTCATGTTGAAAAGATTAAGCACTGTTTAATATTTAAAGGCACTGTACCACCCGGTCTTTGATTAAACATTTTGTGTTGTAAGAGGCCCTACACTATCTGTTGACCTATCTACTGTTTATAGTACAAATGTGAGGTATCTCTACACATTTAAAGAGACAGTAGCGTTTTATTTGAGAATTTGGTTCAGGGTATGTGTTGCTTTATCCATTATGAATTTGAATGGAGCAAAGGTGCATAACAATAACGTTGTTTTTTAATTTAAAGAGACAGTACCGGTTTTTTGGGGGGTTCCTGTTCTTGATACATTTCAGCGGTTTACTGTATAATGCAGCTTTGTACTTAAGATGGAACAGGTGCACACATAAAATAATAATAAAAAAAAATTCTGACCCACATGCGGTGTTCTGCGGTTCCTTGCAATTTGCATAGGGACTGTGTACACGAGCCAGGGTTGCTTTAATGTATAGGGCAACGTCGATCAGCAAGGTTAACATGATACTTGGATAATTTCTGAAACAGAAATAAGAGGATTTAAAGTGACAGTATCGTTTGGACACGCATGCAATGCCCTGCGCTTCCGCTTTTGCTCCGTCCGGAGTCTTGCTTTGCGTATCATGCATTCTAGGGTTTTCCCATGTGGAAACTAACCTTGCTAGAGGAATTATTTTCACCTTAGCACAGAAGTACTCTATCCTAATATGTTCTGTGAGTTATGCGGAATGGAAAGTCCATATTCCCTATACTAAAAGATGTTTCCCATAACAGATTTGGCTACGGGAGCAGACATTACCTAGGGTGTAAGGAGTAGTTCCCTATCTAGCTAGGAGAACTGCTGTCCTTTGTTTGAGACTAGGTATTAAGTCGCGCCCACGATGGGCAAGGTTCGTTCTTTTGGCGCGCTTTGTCTGTAGCCGTGCAGTTTCTTTCCTCCGGAAGTCAGAAGCGGATGTTACTTCCGGCTGTTTGCGCAGACATTGCGAGTGGCACCTTAACCGCATGGTTTGCAGAATAAAATCAATCGGTTTAGGTGTTGACTGACATTCTGAATTGTGCCTAGAAGGGTCGGCGGACCGTGGGGGCAGGTAGGCGCCTCAGCAGAGCTGTTGAGGCGAGGTGCTCTATTGTTGCTGAAGTTTTAACTTTTTTTTTTTTTTTTTTGCTTGCTTCCGAAAACTTCATTTGTTTTACTTTTTTAAAGGGACAGTACTATCAGGATTTATATTGTACTGACAATCCTTTTCACCATATCATATGTTTGACCATTAATTGGGTATTCATTTTGATTAAGTGTATAAAATAAAAATGTAATTTTCTAATTCTTTCAGTATGGCTTCAGATATCCAGACTGTGTTTGAATGCCACTGTGGAACCTCCGGTTCCTTTTTGCCCCTCCTGTTGTGAGAGGGCCTTACATTATAGAGACAAATTTTTTAGTCATTCTTTACCTAAGGCAGATGCTTCTCAGGAGTCTATAGAAGAGATGCAAGGTATGCCGCAGCTTTCTCCCAAGCGTCAAAGCCCTTAACGCCCGTGCAAGCAGGGTCATGTATTTCCCCAGTATCAGCAGCATTTACATTAAGACATTGCTGCAGTGATGTCCTCTACGCTTTCTGATGCGTTATCCAACCATCCTATTTCGCACGGCAAGCAAACAAGAAGGGACACCTATGTGGGCACGTATGCCACTGATTCCATGGTGGCGATTGCGGATATACCCTCCAGGGGCTCTGAGTTGGAGGTACTCTCTGAGGGTGAACTCTCTGAAGCAGGGAGTGCTTTGCCCTTGACTGATCCTGATGTGGTTTCCTTCAGGTTTAAGCTTGAACACCTCTGTTTATTACTGAGAGGTGTTGGTTACTTTGGATGACTGTGACTCATAGTCCCGCCAGAGAAATTGAGTAAGTTAGACAGATATTTGTTAGTTCCTTCTTACTCAGATGTCTTTCCAATTCCTAAAAGGACTTTGGAGATTATTGCAAAGAAATGGGGAAGACCAGGTCTTCCTTTTTCTCCTTCGACTGTATTTAAAAAGATGTATCCTATAGCCGACGCTATTAGGGATTCTTGGCAGACGGTCCCTAAAGTAGAGGGGGCTATTTCTACCCTGGCCAAGCGAACTTCTATTCCTATCGAGGATAGTTTTGCCTTTTAAAGACCCTATGGATAAGAAGTTAGAGGGTCTTCTTAAGAAGGCTTACGTCCACCAGGGATTTTTTTTGCAACCGGCGGCCTGCATTGTTACTGTGACCAGTGCGGCTGCTTTCTGGTTTGATGCTCTAGAGGAGTCTTAAGACAGAGACTCCCTTGGAAGAGATACAGGATCAGATTAAAGCTCTTAGATTAGCTAATTTGTTTATTACGGATGCTTCGCTGCAGACTACTAAATTGGCGGCTAAGAGTTCGGGCTTTGCCATCTTAGCACGTCGGGCTTTATGGTTAAAGTCTTGGTCTGCGGATGTGTCGTCTAAGTTTTTGGCTATTCCTTACAAGGGGAAGACCCTGTTCGGGCCTGACTTGAAGGAGATTATTTCTGACATTACGGGAGGCAAGGGTCATCTCCTCCCCCAGGATAAGAAGTCCAAACAGAGAGGGTGACAGATTAATTTTCGTTCCTTTCGAAATTTCAAGGGAGTTCCTCCTTCCTCTTCCGCTAAACAGGAAAGGGATTATTCACAAAACAATTCCACTTGGAGACCCAACCAGTCTTGGAACAAGGGTAAGCAATCCAAGAAGCCGGCTGCCACTACCAAGTCGGCATGAAGAGTCGGCCCCCGATATGGGATCGGAACTTGTAGTGGTCAAACTTTCTCTCTTTGTCCAGGCTTGGATAAGAGACGTTCAGGATCACTGGACACTAGAAATTGAGTCTCAGGGGTATCGGTTGGAGTTCAAAAATTCCTCCCCCAGAGGAAGGTTTCTTCTTTCACGATTATCTGTAGACCAGATAAAGAGAGAGGCGTTCTTACGATGTGTAAGGGATCTCTCCTCCATGGGAGTAATATGTCCCGTTCCAATACAGGAACAGGGACAAGGGTTTTATTCAAATCTCTTTGTGTTCCCAAAATTGAGGGAACATTCCGACATATTTTAGACCTCAAAATTCTAAACAAATTTCTCAGTTCCATCCTTCAAGATGGATACTATTCCTACCATTCTCCCATTAATCCAGGAGGGTCAATTTATGACTACCATGGATCTAAGGGATGCATATCTTCATGTTCCTATCCACAGAGATCATCACAAGTTCCTGAGGTTTGCCTTTCTGGACAAACATTTTCAGTTCGTGGCTCTTCCTTTCGGTCTGACCACAGCGCCCAGAGTTTTCACAAAAGTTCTGGGGTCTCTGCTGGCGGTTCTAAGACCGCGGGGCATTGCGGTGGCGCCTTATCTGGACGATATTCTGATCCAGGCGTCTTATCAGCTAGAAAAGTCTCATACCAACATGTTCTGTCCTTTCTGAGGACTCACGGGTGGAAAGTGAATCTGGAAAAGAGTTCACTAGTTCCACAGACAACGGTTCCTTTCTTGGGAACTCTTAATCAACTCTCTATCCATGAAGATCTTTTTGACGGAGTTCAGAAAGTTAAAGATTCTGAATACATGCAGAACCCTTCAGTCCAATCCTCGGCCGTCAGTGGCTCAGTGCATGGAGGCAATTGGATTGATGGTAGCAGCAATGGACATCATTCCGTTTGCTCGTTTTCATCTCGGACCTCTGCAACTGAGCATGCTCAGACAGTGGAATGGAGATTACACAAATTTGTCTCTTCAAATAAATCTGGATCAGGAGACAAGGGACTCTCTTCTATGGTGGTTGTCGCTGGATCATCTATCCCAGGGGACATGCTTCCACAGACCCTCATGGGTGATGGTGACAACAGAGGCCAGCCTGATAGGATGGGGAGCAGTCTGGAACTCCCTGAGGGCTCAGGGTGTATGGTCTTAATCGGAGTCTCTACTTCCCACCAATATCCTAGAGTTGCGAGCAATATTCAATGCTCTTCAGGCTTGGCCTCAGTTGGCTTCGGCCAAGTTAATCAGATTCCAGTCTGACAACATTACGACTGTAGCTTACATCAATCATCAGGGAGGAGCAAGGAGTTCCTTAGCGATGACAGAAGTAGCCAAGATAACAAGAGTGAGCCTCCGCCCACTTAATTATCTGTCGGCAATCCACATTTCAGGAGTGGAAAACTGGGAAGCGGATTTTCTGAGCAGACAGACTTTTCATCCGGAGCAATGTGAACTCCATCCGGAGGTATTTGCCAATCTGATTCTCAGATGGGGCAGGCCGGAGTTGGATCTTATGGCATCTCGTCAGAATGCCAATCTTCCGAGATACGGGTCCAGGGATCCCCAGGCCGAACTGATAGATGCTTTGGCAGTGCCTTGGTCGTTCAACCTAGCTTATGTGTTCCCTCCATTTGCTCTCCTTCCCCGGGTGATTGCTCGAATGAAACAGGAGAGGGTTTCTGGGATTCTCATTGCTCCTGCGGGGCCTCGCAGGACTTGGTATGCCGATCTGGTGGACATGTCATCTCAGCCACCGTGGAAGCTTCCTTTTGATGAAAGATCTTCTCATTCAGGGACCCTTCCAACATACGAATCTAGTTTCTCTACAGCTAACTGCTTGTAGATTGAACGCTTGATTTTATCTAAGCGAGGGTTCTCGGATTCTATCATTGATGCCTTGATTCAGGCACGTAAGCCTGTTACTAGAAAGATTTACCATAAGATATGGCGTAAATATCTTTATTGGTGCGAATCCAAGGGCTACTCATGGAGTAGGGTTAGGATTCCTAGGATTTTGTCTTTTCTCCAAGAAGGATTGGAGAAAGGGTTGTCGGCAAGTTCCTTGAAGGGACAAATTTCTGCCTTGTCTGTTTTGTTACACAAGCGTCTGGCAGATGTTCAATCTTTTTGTCAGGCTCTGACTAGAATTAGGCCTGTGTTTAAACCAATTGCTCCTCCTTGGAGTTTAAATTTAGTTCTTAATGTTCTTCAAGGGGTTCCGTTTGAACCTATGCATTCCATAGATATTAAGTTGTTATCTTGGAAAGTTTTATTTTTGGTTTCTCTTTCTTCTGCTCATAGAGTATCTGAGCTTTCGGCATTACAATGTGATTCACCTTATCTTATTTTTCATTCTGATAAGGTGGTGTTACGTACCAAACCTGGTTTTCTTCCTAAGGTTGTTTCAAATAAGAATATTAATCAGGAAATTGTGGTTTCTCTTGTAAGGTGTATCCAGTCCACAGATCATCCATTACTTGTGGGATATTCTCCTTCCCAACAGGAAGTTGCAAGAGGACACCCACAGCAGAGCTGCTATATAGCTCCTCCCCTAACTGCCATATCCAGTCATTCTCTTGCAACTCTCATCAAAGATGGAGGTAGTAAGAGGAGAGTGGTAAAATATAGTTAGTTTTTTCTTCAATCAAAAGTTTATTTTCAAATAGTACCGGAGTTGTACTATTTTATCTCAGGCAGTATTTAGAAGAAGAATCTCCCTGCGTTTTCTATGATCTTAGCAGCTTGTAACTAAGATCCACTGCTGTTTTCACATATGTCTGAGGAGTGAGGTAACTTCAGAGGGAGAATGGCGTGCAGGTTATCCTTTCTATTGAGGTATGTGCAGTTTTAAGTTTTTCTAGGTACTAGAAAATGCTGCTGGTACCTGATTAATGTAAGGTAAGCCTAAAAACAGTGATTTAATAGCGACTTGTATCAGGCTTACTACCAGAGATATATACTCTGATAATATGGCAATATAAAACGTTTGCTGGCATGTTTAATCGTTTTTATATATGCTTTGGTGATAAAACTTATTGGGGCCTAGTTTTTTCCACATGGCTTTCTTGATTTTTGCCTAGAAACAGTTTCCTGAGGCTTTCCACTGTTGGAGTGGGAGGGGCCTATTTTAGCACTTTTTTGCACAGTTAAAATTAGACAGAGACATTCAGCTTCCCTCAGCAGTCCCCTGCATGTTATAGGACATCTCTGAAGGGCTCTAAAGGCTTCAAAAGTCGTTTATTGAGGAAGGTAGGGCCACAGCTGAGCTGTGGCAGTTGTTGTGACTGTTTACAAAACGTTTATTTCGTTTTTTGATCCGTTTTTTGCATTAAGGGGTTAATAATCCATTTGCAAGTGGGTGCAATGCTCTGCTAACCTATTACATACACTGTAAAAATTTTGTTTGATTTACTGCCTTTTTTCACTGTTTTTCAAATTTTGACAAAATTTGTTTCTCTTAAAGGCACAGTACAGTTTTTTATATTTGCTTGTTAACTTGATTTAAAGTGTTTTCCAAGCTTGCTAGTCTCATTGCTAGTCTGTACAAACATGTCTGACATAGAGGAAACTCCTTGTTCATTATGTTTAAAAGCCATGGTGGAACCCCATATGAGAATGTGTACTAAATGTATTGATTTCACTTTAAACAATAAAGATCAGCTTTTGTCTTTAAAAATTTTATCACCAGAGGATTCTGACGAGGGGGAAGTTATGCCGACTAACTCTCCCCACGTGTCAGACCCTTTGACTCCCGCTCAAGGGACTCGCGCTCAAATGGCGCCAAGTACATCTAGGGCGCCCATAGCGAGTACTTTACAAGACATGGCGGCAGTCATGGATAATACACTGTCAGCTGTATTAGCCAGACTACCTGAATTTAGAGGAAAGCGTGATAGCTCTGGTGTTAGGCGTAATACAGAGCATACAGACGCTTTAAGGGCCATGTCTGATACTGCCTCACAATATGCAGAAGCTGAGGAAGGAGAGCTTCAGTCAGTGGGTGATATCTCTGACTCAGGGAAACCTGATTCTGATATTTCTACTTTTAAATTTAAGCTTGAGAACCTCCGTGTTTTGCTTAGGGAGGTTTTAGCTGCTCTGAATGACTGTGACACAATTGCAGTGTCAGAGAAATTGTGTAGACTGGATAAATACTTTGCAGTGCCGGTGTGTACTGATGTTTTTCCAATACCTAAAAGGTTTACAGAAATTAATAAAGAGTGGGATAGACCCGGTGTGCCGTTTTCCCCCCCCTCCTATTTTTAGAAAAATGTTTCCCATAGACGCCACCACACGGGACTTATGGCAGACGGTCCCTAAGGTGGAGGGAGCAGTTTCTACTTTAGCAAAGCGTACTACTATCCCTGTCGAGGACAGTTGTGCTTTTTCAGATCCTATGGATAAAAAAATTAGAGGGTTACCTTAAGAAAATGTTTATTCAACAAGGTTTTATCCTGTAGCCCCTTGCATGCATTGCTCCTGTCACTGCTGCTGCGGCGTTCTGGTTTGAGTCTCTGGAAGAGGCTTTACAGATGACTCCATATGAGGACATACTTAACAAGCTTAGTGCACTTAAGCTAGCTAATTCTTTTGTTTCTGGTGCCATTGTTCATTTGACTAAACTAACAGCTAAGAATTCTGGATTTGCCATCCAGGCGCGTAGGGCGCTATGGCTTAAATCTTGGTCAGCTGACGTGACTTCAAAGTCTAAACTACTTAACATTCCCTTCAAGGGACAGACCCTATTCGGGCCTGGTTTGAAGGAAATTATTGCTGACATTACTGGAGGTAAAGGTCATGCCCTTCCTCAGGACAGGTCCAAATCAAGGGCCAAACAGTCTAATTTTCGTGCCTTTTGAAACTTCAAGGCAAGTACAGCATCAACTTCCTCTGCTACAAAACAAGAGGGAACTTTTGCTCAGTCCAAGACGGCCTGGAAACCTAACCAGTCCTGGAACAAAGGCAAGCAGGCCAAAAAGCCTGCTGCTGCCTCTAAGACAGCATGAAGGAACGGCGCCCTATACCGTAACGGATCTAGTAGGGGGCAGACTTTCTCTCTTCGCCCAGGCGTGGGCAAGAGATGTTCAGGATCCCTGGGCGTTGGAGATTATATCTCAGGGGTATCTTCTGGACTTCAAGGCTTCTCCTCCACAAGGGAGATTTCACCTTTAACGATTATCTGTCAACCAGATAAAGAAAGAGGCATTCTTACACTGTGTGCAAGACCTCCTAGTTATGGGAGTGATCCATCCAGTTCCAAAGGAGGAACAGGGACAGGGATTTTACTCAATATCTTTTTGTGGTTCCCAAAAAAGAGGGAACCTTCAGACCAATCTTGGATATAAAGATCTTAAACAAATTCCTCAGAGTTCCATCATTCAAAATGGAAACTATTCGGACCATCCTACCTATGATCCAGGAGGGTCAATATATGACTATGGTGGATCTAAAGGATGCTTACCTTCACATTCCGATACACAAAGATCATCATCGGTTCTTAAGGTTTGCCTTTTTGGACAGGCATTACCAGTTTGTGGCTCTTCCCTTCGGGTTAGCTACAGCCCCAAGAATTTTTACAAAGGTTCTGGGGTCGCTTCTGGCGGTTCTAAGGCCGCGGGGCATAGCAGTGGCCCCTTATCTAGACGACATCCTGATACAGGCGTCAAATTTCCAAATTGCCAAGTCCCATACGGACATAGTTCTGGCATTTCTGAGGTTGCACGGGTGGAAAGTGAACGAGGAGAAGAGTTCTCTGTCCCCACTCACAAGAGTCTCCTTCCTAGGGACTCTGATAGATTCTGTAGAAATGAAAATTTACCTGACTGAGTCCAGGTTATCAAAACTTCTAAATTCTTGCCGTGTTCTCCATTCTATTCCGCGCCCTTCGGTGGCTCAGTGCATGGAGGTAATCGGCTTAATGGTAGCGGCAATGGACATAGTTCCATTTGCGCGCCTACATCTCAGACCGCTGCAACTATGCATGCTCAGTCAGTGGAATGGGGATTACACAGATTTGTCCCCTTTACTAAATCTGGATCAAGAGACCAGGGATTCTGGGTATGACCTTTCGCAGGCCAGATTGGACAATTGTAACGACAGATGCCAGCCTTCTAGGTTGGGGTGCAGTCTGGAACTCCCTGAAGGCTCAGGGATCGTGGACTCAGGAGGAGAAACTCCTCCCAATAAATATTCTGGAATTGAGGGCAATATTCAATGCTCTTCAGGCTTGGCCTCCGTTAACAACCTGAGGTTCATCAGATTTCAGTCGGACAACATCACGACTGTGGCTTACATCAACCATCAAGGGGGAACCAGGAGTTCCCTAGCGATGTCAGAAGTCTCCAAAATACTTCCCTGGGCAGAGAAACACTCTTGCCACCTATCAGTGATCCATATCCCAGGTGTAGAGAACTGGGAGGCGGATTTTCTAAGTCGTCAGACTTTTCATCCGGGAGAGTGGGAACTCCATCCGGAGGTGTTTGCTCAATTAATTCATCGTTGGGGCAAACCAGAACTGGATCTCATGGCGTCTCGCCAGAACGCCAAGCTTCCTTATTACGGATCCAGGTCCAGGGACCCGGAAGCGATGCTGATAGATGCTCTAGCAGCGCCTTGGTCTTTCAACCTGGCTTACGTGTTTCCACCGTTTCCTCTGCTCCCTCGACTGATTGCCATAATTAAGCAGGAGAGAGCATCAGTGATTTTGATAGTGCCTGCGTGGCCACGCAGGACCTGGTATGCAGACCTAGTGGACATGTCATCCTTTCCACCTTGGACTCTGCCTTTGAGATGAGACCTTATACTTCAAGGTCCTTTCAGTCATCCAAATCTAATTTCTCTGAGACTGACTGCATGGAGATTGAACGCTTGATTTTATCAAAGCGTGGCTTCTCAGAGTCAGTTATTGATACCTTAATACAGACACGAAAGCCTGTTACCAGGAAAATCTACCATAAGATATGGCGTAAATATCTTTTTTGGTGTCAATCGAAGAGTTACTCATGGAGTAAGGATAGGATTCCCAGGATATTATCTTTTCTCCAAGAGGGTTTGGAGAAAGGATTATCAGCTAGTTCTTTGAAGGGACAGATCTCTGCACTGTCTATTCTTTTGCACAAGCGTCTGGCGGATGTTCCAGACGTTCAGGCGTTTTGTCAGGCGTTGGTTAGAATCAAGCCTCTGTTTAAACCTGTTGCTCCACCATGGAGCTTAAACTTGGTTCTTTTTTTGATGGCTATTTCCTTGGCTCGTAGAGTCTCCGAGTTATCTGCTTTACAATGTGATTCTCCTTATCTGATCTTCCATGCAGATAAGGTAGTTCTGCGTACAAAACCTGGGTTTTTGCCTGAGATGGTATCTACTCAGAATATCAATCAAGAGATTGTTGTTCCATCATTGTGTCCTAATCCTTCTTCAAAGAAGGAACGTCTTTTACATAATCTGGATGTGGTTCGTGCTTTAAAGTTTTACTTACAAGCTACTAAAGATTTTCGTCAAACATCTGCTTTGTTTGTTGTTTACTCTGGACAGAGAAGAGGTCAAAAGGCTTCGGCAACCTCTTTCTTTTTGGCTAAGAAGCATAATCCGCTTAGCCTATGAGACTGCTGGACAGCAGCCTCCTGAAATGATTACAGCTCATTCTGCTAGAGCTGTGGCTTCCACTTGGGCCTTTTAAAAATGAGGCTTCTGTTGAACAGATTTGCAAGGCGGCGACTTGGTCTTCGCTTCATACTTTTTCCAAATTCTACAAATTTGATACTTTTGCTTCTTCGGAGGCTATTTTTGGGAGAGAGGTTTTACAGGCAGTGGTACCTTCCGTTTAAGTACCTGCCTTGTCCCTCCCTTCATCCGTGTACTTTAGCTTTGGTATTGGTATCCCACAAGTAATGGATGATCCGTGGACTGGATACACCTTACAAGAGAAAACACAATTTATGCTTACCTGATAAATTTATTTCTCTTGTGGTGTATCCAGTCCACGGCCCGCCCTGTCATTTTAAGGCAGGTCAAAATTTTAGATTAAACTACAGTCACCACTGCACCCTATGGTTTCTCTTTTCTCGGCTTGCTTCGGTCGAATGACTGGATATGGCAGTTAGGGGAGGAGCTATATAGCAGCTCTGCTGTGGGTGTCCTCTTGCAACTTCCTGTTGGGAAGAATATCCCACAAGTAATGGATGATCCGTGGACTGGATACACCACAAGAGAAATAAATTTATCAGGTAAGCATAAATTGTGTTTTCTTCCTTGTCCCCTAATCCTAAGAAGGAGCGTCTGTTACATAATTTGGATGTGGTCCATGCCTTGAAGTTCTACTTACAGGCGACTAAGGATTTTCGTCAATCGTCTTCCTTGTTTGTTGTTTTTTTCGGGGAAACGCAGGGGTGCGAAAGCTACGGCTACCTCTTTCTTTTTGGCTGAAGAGTATCATCTGTTTTGCATATGAGACTGCTGGACAGCAGCCTCCTGAACGAATTACGGCTCATTCCACTAGGGCTGTGGCTTCCTCTTGGGCATTCAAAAATGATGCTTCTGTTGAACAGATTTGCAAAGCTGCAACCTGGTCGTCTCTTCATACTTTTTCCAAATTCTACAAATTTGGTACTTTTGCCTCGTCTGAGGCTGTTTTATGGAGGAAAGTTCTTCAAGCATTGGTGCCTTCCGTTTAGGTTCCCTGTCTTGTCCCTCCCGTTTCATCCGTGTACTATAGCTTTGGTATTGTATCCCACAAGTAAGGATGAAATCCGTGGACTCATCGTATCTTGTAAAAGAAAATTTATTCTTACCTGATAAATTTGTTTCTTTTACGATAAGATGAGTCCACGGCCCACCCTCTTTTTCTAAGACAGGTCTTTAATTTTGTATAACTTCAGTCACCTCTGCACCTTGGCTTTTCCTTTCTCTTCCTAACTTCGTTCGAATGACTGGAGGGGGGAGGGAAGGGAGGAGCTATATATATACAGCTTTGCTTTGGTGCTCTTTGCCGCCTCCTGCTGACCAGGAGGCGATATCCCACAAGTAAAGATGAAATCCGTGGACTCATCGTATCGTAAAAGAAACAAATTTATCAGGTAAGAATAAATTTCCTTTTTCCTCCGTCCTTAGCGGGCGGCATTTTGGTTTGCTGCGTTTTCTGATACTTTTAAGTCAGGCACTTTCCTGTATAAAATCCAGGATAGGATTAAGGCTGCCGATTGTCTAAGTTCCTTTCTTTCAATTTCTTACCTTGAAGTTCTTACGCTGGGAGCGTAGGTTTCAGGTTTTTCTGTTTCATCTCTCTGAGCCTTATGGTTAAAGACTTTCGATTCAGATGTAGGTTCTAAGTGAAGAATTTTTTTTTTAACGCTTCTTTGCAAGGAGGCCTTGTTGGAACCTGGCTTGATGGAGATGCTATATTTTTTTATTTAAAAAAAAAAAAAAAAAATGGGATCCACTTAGCCTGCTTTTGAAGCAAGGACAGCATGAGGAACATGTCCCTGATCTGGGAAATCGGAATTTAAAGGGGTCAGACTTTTCATTGTTTCCTTCAGGCTTGGATTTGTGATGCTCAGAATTCCTGGAGAATGGAAAATGTTTTGGGATTCTTAGTGGACTGGTTCTACTTTCAGATTTTATGCAGATCAGTTAGAGAGAGGCGTTCTTACATTGTGTAAGAGACCTATCCTCCACTGGAGTACTTGACCTGTTCTGATACAGGAACAGGGGCAGGATTCTTCTTCAATTCTGTTTGGAATTCCCCAAAAAGGAGGGAACCTTCAGACCTCTCTTTGACTTCAAGAATCTAAACAAGTTTCTCAGAGTTCAATCTTTTAGGATGGAGACTATTCGTACCATTCTTCCATTGATCTAGGAGGGCCAATTTATGGCAAAGGTGGATCTACAGGATACAGATCTTTTTTTGATCCTGTTCAGAGTTTATCACAAGTTGCCGAGTTTGTGCTTTTCTGGTCAAACGATTCCAGTCGTGACCTTTTTCTTCGGTCGGGCCATGGCACCCAGAATTTCCAAAAGATTCTGGGGTCTCTGCTGGCGGTTCTGAGACCGCGGGGCATTGCGGTGGCGCCTTCTCTGGACGATATATAATCTAGGTGTCATTTTGTCTGCAATCTAGATTCCATACCGAATTTTTCTATCCTTCCTGAGGACTCGCGGGCGGAAGGTAGTTCTGGAAATTAATTCTTAAATTCCGAAGGCAAGGGTATGATTTTTGGGAACTCTAATCGAATCTATATCCCTGAGCATTTTCTGGCAGAGGCCAGAAAATGGAAGATTCTAGAATATATATCGAACCTTCACTCCACTTTCTAGCCGTCAGTGGCTCTGTGCATGGAGGTGATTGAATTGTTGGTGGCGGCTATGGTTATCATACCGTTTGCTCGGTTTCACCTCAGACTTCTGCAGCTAATCATGCTCAGGCAGTGGAATGGAAATTATTCAGATTTGTCTCCTCGAATATATCTAGATCAGGAGACAAGGGACTCTCATCTATGGTGGTTGTCGCGGGTTCATCTATCCCAGGGGACAAGCTTCCGCAGAACCTAATGGGTGATAGTGACAACAGATGCCAGCCTGTTAGGATGGGGAGCAGTCTGGTATTCTCTGAGGGCTCAGGGTGTATGGACTCAGGCAGAGTCTCTCCTTCCCATCAATATCCTAGAGTCTAGAGCAATATTCAATGCGCTCCGGGCTTGGCCTCAGTTGTCTTCAGCCAATTTATTAGATTCCAGACGGACAACATAATGACGGTAGCTTACATCGCTCATCAGGGAGGAACGAGGAGTTCCTTAGCGATGACAGAAGTAGCCTAGATAATACAGTGGGCGGAGTCTCACTCTTGACATCTGTCAGCTATCTGCATCCCAGGGGTGGAAAACTGGGAAGCAAACTTTCTGAGCAGACAGACATTTCTTCCGGGAGCATGGGAACTCCATCCGGAGGTATTTACCAACCTGATTCTCAGATGGGGACAGGCCGGAGTTGGATCTCATGGCATCTCGTCTGACTGCCAAGCTTTCGAGATACGGGTCCAGGGATCCCCAGAACGAGCTGATAGATGCCTTGGCGGTGCCTTGGTCTATCAGCCTACCTTATATATTCCCTCTGTTTACTTTCCTTTCCCGGGTAATTGCTCGGATCAAACAGGAGAGGGCATTGGTGTTCCTCATCGCCCCTGCGTGGCCTCGCATGATTTGGTATGCCGATATGGTGGACATGTCGTCTCAGCCACAGTGGAAGCTCCCATTGGGGAGAGACCTTCTCATTCCGGGTTCCTTCCATCATCCGAATCTAGTTTCTCTGCAGCTGACTGCTTGGAGACTGAACGCTTAATTTTATCTAAGCGAGGTTTTGCTGATTCAGTCATAGGTACTTTAATTCAGACATGTAAGCCTGTTACTTGGAAATGTTACCATAAGATATGGCGTAAATATCTTTTATTGGTATGAATCCAAAGGCTACTCATGGAGTAGGGCTAGGATTCCCAGGATTTTGTCTTTTCTCCAAGAAGGATTGGAGAATGGATTATCAGCAAGTTCCTTAAAGGGACAGATTTCTGCTTTATCTATTTTGTTACACAAGTTGTGCCAGATGTTCAATCTTTTTGTCAGGTTCTGACTAAAATCAGGCCTGTATTTAGATCCAATTGCTCCTCCTTGGAGTTTAAATTTAGTTCTTAGAGTTCTTCCATGGGTTCCGTTTGACCCTATGCATTCCATAGATATTACGTTGTTATCTTGGAAAGTTTTGTTTCTGGTTGCTATTTCTTCTGCTCGCAGAGTATCAGAGCTTTCAGCTTTTCAATATCATTCTCCTTATCTTATTTTCCATGCGGATAAGGTGGTGTTACGTACTAAACCTTTTTTCCTAGGGTTGTTTAAGACAAGAACATTCATCAGGAAATTGTTGTTCCATCCTTGTGTCCTAATCCTTCTCAGAAGGAACGTCTCCTACATGATTTAGATGTAGTCCGTTCTTTACAGTTCTACTGGCAAGCTTCTAAGGATTTTTGTCTATCATCTTCTTTGTGTTTTTTTCTGGGAAACATAGGGGTCAGAAAGCCACGGCTACCTCTCTTTCTGTGTGGCTGAATAGTATCATCCGTTTTGCACATGTGACTGCTGGACAGCAACCTCCTGCAGGGATTATGGCTCATTCCACTAGGGCCGTTGCTTCCTCATGGGCATTCATAAATGATGCTTTTGTTGAACAGATTTGCAAAGCTGCTACTTGATCTTCTTTTCACACTTTTTCATAATCTTTCAAATTTGATTTTTTTGCCTTGGTTGAGGCTGTTTTTAGGAGACAGGTTCTTCAAGCAGTGGTGCCTTCAGTTTAGGTTCCCTGTCTTGTCCCTCACGTTTCATCCGTGTACTATAGCTTTGGTATTGTATCCCACAAGTAAGGTTTAAATCCGTGGACTCATCATATCTTAAAAAAGAAAAGGAAATTTATGCTTACCTGATAAATTTGTTTCTTTTTAGATAGTCCACGCCCCCCCCTGTTTTATGAGACATGTCTTTATTTTTGTTAAACTTCAGTCACCTCTGCACCTTGGCTTTTCCTTTCTCTTCCTAACTTCGTCAAATGACTGGAGTGGGAGGGAAGGGAGGAGCTATATATACAGCTCTGCTGTGGTTCTCTTTGCCTCCTCCTGCTGACCAGGAGGCGATATCCCACAAGTAAGGTTGAAATCCGTGGACTCATCGTATCTAAAAAGAAATTAATTTATCAGGTAAATAAATATAAATTTCCTTTTTATCAAGTTTGCTTTGTTCTCTTGGTTTTCTTAGTTGAAAGCCAAACCTAGGTAGGCTCAAATGCTAATGTCTAATCCCTTGAAGGCCTTCTCTTATCTCAATGCAGTTTTCCACAGCTAGAGGGAGTTCATATTTGTCATACGGATAACATTGTGCTCACACCTGTGGAGTAACTTATGAGAGGGCACTGATTGGCTAAAATGCAAGTATGTCAAAAGAACTGCAATAAGTGGGCAGTCTGAAGAGACTTAGTTACAAGATAATCACAGAGGTAAAACGTATATTAATTTAAGTGTTGGTTATTCAAAACTGGGGAATGGATAATTAAAGGATTATCTATCTTTCTAAACAATACAAATTCTGGAGTAGACTGTCCCTTTTTAATTTTTTGCTATGTCAAACTGACTTCTACTTTTAAGGTAACGTTTGTCCCTAGTGTTGCTGTATTTGTCCATTTATTTTTGTAGAAGCAAAAAAATTTGAAACTATTTTTTTTTTTTTTGTCTCTCTACAGTATTGATACGCCTGGTGTTATCAGCCGTGTATCTCAGCTCTTTAAAGGCCACCCAGACCTTATTATGGGGTTTAATACTTTCCTGCCTCCAGGATACAAAATTGAGGTGCAGACAAATGACCTGGTGAATGTCACTACACCTGGCCAGGTCCACCAAATTACTACTCATGGTCTACAGCCCTCTGTGCCACCAGCTCCTCCTCCTCCTGCACAGCCAGCTGCACAGACAGCCCCTACTCCAGCACATCCTGCTCCGCAACCTACCCCAGCCAAGATAAATAAGGTAAGAGACTATTGTTTTATCTTAATCTATAGAATATATTGTCATGCTAAGGGATTTGATTTGGGTGCACAAACAATTTGTGGGTTCCACACCCAGGTCTGTTTTACATTACCAATTCTTATGGATATATATTTAGATATATGAGAGAGAGAATATCCTAAGATATGGTGAGTCCACTGTGTCATCGATTACTGATGGGAATATCACTCCTGGCCAGCAGGAGGAGGCAAAGAACACCACAGCAAGAGCTGTTAAGTATCCCTTCCCACAATCCCCAATCATTCTCCTTGCCTTAAGTGGCAAGTTTTGCTGTCTGTTAAAGAAATTTCTTCTATCAAGGTTTTATTATTTTGAAAGCCTGAGCTGGTTTGCTCTGATCGTTCCTGACAAGACTGGGTCTAGCTGTACTCCACATCAGTCTCTTCAGTAGGGGTTTGGTAGCGTTCAAGCAGTTGGTAACTTGTGGGGTTTTAAAAAGGATTTTTCTTTCATGTAATTAGCAAGAGTCCATGAGCTAGTGACGTATGGGATATAAATTCCTACCAGGAGGGGCAAAGTTTCCCAAACCTTAAAATGCCTATAAATACACCCCTCACCACACCCACAATTCAGTTTTACAAACTTTGCCTCCCATGGAGGTGGTGAAGTAAGTTTGTGCTAGATTCTACGTTGATATGCACTTTGCAGCAGGCTGGAGCCCGGTTTTCCTCTCAGAGTGCAGTGAATGTCAGAGGGATGTGAAGAGTGTATTGCCTATTTGAATTCAATGGTCTCCTTCTACGGGATCTATTTCATAGGTTCTCTGTTATCGGTCGTAGAGATTCATCTCTTACCTCCCTTTTCAGATCGACGATATACTCTTATATACCATTACCTCTACTGATTCTCGTTTCAGTACTGGTTTGGCTATCTACTATATGTAGGTGAGTGTCTTAGGGTAAGTAAGTCTTATTTTATTATGACACTCTAAGCTATGGTTGGGCACTTTCTATGTAAAGTTCTAAATATATGTCTTTAAACTTATATTTGCCATGATTCAGGATAATCAGTATTCCTTTAAAATTCAGACTGTCAGTTTCATTATTTGGGATAATGCATTTTAATTAAATTTATTTTTCTTTACCTTGAAAATTTTCAATTGATCATTTTTCCCTGTGTGCTGTTAGGCTCGCGGGGGCAGAAAATGTTTCTTTTTATTGCGTCATTCTTGGCGCGGACCCACATTTTTTGGCGCAATAATTTCGTCATTTCCGGCGCCGTAGTTGACGCTGGAAGTTGTATTCTGTTAATACGTCATTTTTGACGCATGTGTATTCAGACATTTTTTTTGCGCCAAAAAATGTGGGCGTCGGTTCTGGCGTCAGAGGATGTGGCGTCATACTTGGCGCCAAATATATGGGCGTTGTATTTAGCGCCAATAATGTGGGCGTCATATTTGGCGCCAAAAAATGTGGGCGTATTTTTTGTTTCACTTTTTTCCTCACATTATTTAAACCTCATTTCTCCAACATAGGTGTGTCCGGTCCACGGCGTCATCCTTACTTGTGGGATATTCTCTTCCCCAACAGGAAATGGCAAAGAGCCCAGCAAAGCTGGTCACATGATCCCTCCTAGGCTCCGCCTACCCCAGTCATTCTCTTTGCCGTTGTACAGGCAACATCTCCACGGAGATGGCTTAGAGTTTTTTAGTGTTTAACTGTAGTTTTTATTATTCAATCAAGAGTTTGTTATTTTAAAATAGTGCTGGTATGTACTATTTACTCTGAAACAGAAAAGAGATGAAGATTTCTGTTTGTAAGAGGAAAATGATTTTAGCAACCGTTACTAAAATCCATGGCTGTTCCACACAGGACTGTTGAGAGGAATTAACTTCAGTTGGGGGAACAGTGAGCAGTCTTTTGCTGCTTGAGGTATGACACATTCTAACAAGACGATGTAATGCTGGAAGCTGTCATTTTCCCTATGGGATCCGGTAAGCCATTTTTATTCAGACAGTAAATAAGGGCTTCACAAGGGCTTATTAAGACTGTAGACATTTTCTGGGCTAAATCGATTCATATATTACACATATTTAGCCTCGAGGAATCATTTAATCTGGGTATTTTTGTAAAATAATATCGGCAGGCACTGTTTTAGACACCTTATTCTCTAGGGGCTTTCCCTAATCATAGGCAGAGCCTCATTTTCGCGCCGGTATTGCGCACTTGTTTTTGAGAAGCATGACATGCAGTCGCATGTGTGAGGAGCTCTGATACATAGAAAAGACTTTCTGAAGGCGTCATTTGGTATCGTATTCCCCTTTGGGCTTGGTTGGGTCTCAGCAAAGCAGATACCAGGGACTGTAAAGGGGTTAAAGTTCAAAACGGCTCCGGTTCCGTTATTTTAAGGGTTAAAGCTTCCAAATTTGGTGTGCAATACTTTTAAGGCTTTAAGACACTGTGGTGAAATTTTGGTGAATTTTGAACAATTCCTTCATACTTTTTCGCAAATGCAGTAATAAAGTGTGTTCAGTTTAAAATTTAAAGTGACAGTAACGGTTTTATTTTAAAACGTTTTTTGTACTTTGTTATCAAGTTTATGCCTGTTTAACATGTCTGAACTACCAGATAGACTGTGTTCTGAATGTGGGGAAGCCAAGGTTCCTTCTCATTTAAATAAATGTGATTTATGTGACACTGAAAATGATGCCCAAGATGATTCCTCAAGTGAGGGGAGTAAGCATGGTACTGCATCATTCCCTCCTTCGTCTACACGAGTCTTGCCCACTCAGGAGGCCCCTAGTACATCTAGCGCGCCAATACTCCTTACTATGCAACAATTAACGGCTGTAATGGATAATTCTATCAAAAACATTTTAGCCAAAATGCCCACTTATCAGCGTAAGCGCGACTGCTCTGTTTTAGATACTGAAGAGCATGAGGACGCTGATGATAATGGTTCTGAAATGCCCCTACATCAGTCTGAGGGGGCCAGGGAGGTTTTGTCTGAGGGAGAAATTTCAGATTCAGGGAAAATTTCTCAACAAGCTGAACCCGATGTGATTACATTTAAATTTAAGTTGGAACATCTCCGCGCTCTGCTTAAGGAGGTATTATCCACTCTGGATGATTGTGAGAATTTGATCATCCCAGAGAAACTATGTAAAATGGACAAGTTCCTAGAGGTCCCGGGGCTCCCAGAAGCTTTTCCTATACCCAAGCGGGTGGCGGACATTGTAAATAAAGAATGGGAAAGGCCCGGTATACCTTTCGTCCCTCCCCCCATATTTAAAAAATTGTTTCCTATGGTCGACCCCAGAAAGGACTTATGGCAGACAGTCCCCAAGGTCGAGGGAGCGGTTTCTACTTTAAACAAACGCACCACTATACCCATAGAAGATAGTTGTGCTTTCAAAGATCCTATGGATAAAAAATTAGAAGGTTTGCTTAAAAAGATGTTTGTTCAGCAAGGTTACTTTCTACAACCAATTTCATGCATTGTCCCTGTCACTACAGCCGCGTGTTTCTGGTTCGATGAGCTAGTAAAGGCGATAGATAGTGATTCTCCTCCTTATGAGGAGATTATGGACAGAATCCGTGCTCTCAAATTGGCTAATTCTTTCACCCTAGACGCCACTTTGCAATTGGCTAGGTTAGCGGCGAAGAATTCTGGGTTTGCTATCGTGGCGCGCAGAGCGCTTTGGTTGAAATCTTGGTCAGCTGATGCGTCTTCCAAGAACAAACTCCTTAACATTCCTTTCAAGGGGAAAACGCTGTTTGGCCCTGACTTGAAAGAGATTATCTCTGATATCACTGGGGGTAAGGGCCACGCCCTTCCTCAGGATAGGTCTTTCAAGGCCAAAAATAAACCTAATTTTCGTCCCTTTCGTAGAAACGGACCAGCCCCAAGTGCTACGTCCTCTAAGCAAGAGGGTAATACTTCTCAAGCCAAGCCAGCCTGGAGACCAATGCAAGGCTGGAACAAGGGAAAGCAGGCCAAGAAACCTGCCACTGCTACCAAGACAGCATGAAATGTTGGCCCCCGATCCGGGACCGGATCTGGTGGGGGGCAGACTCTCTCTCTTCGCTCAGGCTTGGGCAAGAGATGTTCTGGATCCTTGGGCACTAGAAATAGTCTCCCAAGGTTATCTTCTGGAATTCAAGGGGCTTCCCCCAAGGGGGAGGTTCCACAGGTCTCAATTGTCTTCAGACCACATAAAAAGACAGGCATTCTTACATTGTGTAGAAGACCTGTTAAAAATGGGAGTGATTCATCCTGTTCCATTAGGAGAACATGGGATGGGGTTCTACTCCAATCTGTTCGTAGTTCCCAAAAAAGAGGGAACGTTCAGACCAATCTTAGATCTCAAGATCCTAAACAAGTTTCTCAAGGTTCCATCGTTCAAAATGGAAACCATTCGAACAATTCTTCCTTCCATCCAGGAAGGTCAATTCATGACCACGGTGGATTTAAAGGATGCGTATCTACATATTCCTATCCACAAGGAACATCATCGGTTCCTAAGGTTCGCATTCCTGGACAAGCATTACCAGTTCGTGGCACTTCCTTTCGGATTAGCCACTGCTCCAAGGATTTTCACAAAGGTACTAGGGTCCCTTCTAGCGGTGCTAAGACCAAGGGGCATTGCAGTAGTACCTTACTTGGACGACATTCTGATTCAAGCGTCGTCCCTTCCTCAAGCAAAGGCTCACACGGACATAGTCCTGGCCTTTCTCAGATCTCACGGATGGAAAGTGAACGTAGAAAAGAGTTCTCTATCTCCGTCAACAAGGGTTCCCTTCTTGGGAACAATAATAGACTCCTTAGAAATGAGGATTTTTCTGACAGAGGCCAGAAAAACAAAACTTCTAAACTCTTGTCAAACACTTCATTCCGTTCCTCTTCCTTCCATAGCGCAGTGCATGGAAGTAATAGGTTTGATGGTAGCGGCAATGGACATAGTTCCTTTTGCGCGCATCCATCTAAGACCATTACAACTGTGCATGCTCAGTCAGTGGAATGGGGACTATACAGACTTGTCTCCGAAGATACAAGTAAATCAGAGGACCAGAGACTCACTCCGTTGGTGGCTGTCCCTGGACAACCTGTCACAAGGGATGACCTTCCGCAGACCAGAGTGGGTCATTGTCACGACCGACGCCAGTCTGATGGGCTGGGGCGCGGTCTGGGGATCCCTGAAAGCTCAGGGTCTTTGGTCTCGGGAAGAATCTCTTCTACCGATAAATATTCTGGAACTGAGAGCGATATTCAATGCTCTCAAGGCTTGGCCTCAGCTAGCAAAGGCCAAGTTCATACGGTTTCAATCAGACAACATGACGACTGTTGCGTACATCAACCATCAGGGGGGAACAAGGAGTTCCCTGGCGATGGAAGAAGTGACCAAAATCATTCAATGGGCGGAGACTCACTCCTGCCACCTGTCTGCAATCCACATCCCAGGAGTGGAAAATTGGGAAGCGGATTTTCTGAGTCGTCAGACATTACATCCGGGGGAGTGGGAACTCCATCCGGAAATCTTTGCCCAAATTACTCAACTGTGGGGCATTCCAGACATGGATCTGATGGCCTCTCGTCAGAACTTCAAGGTTCCTTGCTACGGGTCCAGATCCAGGGATCCCAAGGCGACTCTAGTAGATGCACTAGTAGCACCTTGGACCTTCAAGCTAGCTTATGTATTCCCGCCGTTTCCTCTCATCCCCAGGCTGGTAGCCAGGATCCATCAGGAGAGGGCGTCGGTGATCTTGATAGCTCCTGCGTGGCCACGCAGGACTTGGTATGCAGATCTGGTGAATATGTCATCGGCTCCACCATGGAAGCTACCTTTGAGACGAGACCTTCTTGTTCAAGGTCCGTTCGAACATCCGAATCTGGTCTCACTCCAGCTGACTGCTTGGAGATTGAACGCTTGATCTTATCAAAACGAGGGTTCTCAGATTCTGTTATTGATACTCTTGTTCAGGCCAGAAAGCCTGTAACTAGAAAAATTTACCACAAAATATGGAAAAAATATATCTGTTGGTGTGAATCTAAAGGATTCCCTTGGGACAAGGTAAAGATTCCTAAGATTCTATCCTTTCTTAAAGAAGGATTGGAGAAAGGATTATCTGCAAGTTCCTTGAAGGGACAGATTTCTGCCTTGTCTGTGTTACTCCACAAAAAGCTGGCAGCTGTGCCAGATGTTCAAGCCTTTGTTCAGGCTCTGGTTAGAATCAAGCCTGTTTACAAACCTTTGACTCCTCCTTGGAGTCTCAACTTAGTTCTTTCAGTTCTTCAGGGGGTTCCGTTTGAACCCTTACATTCCGTTGATATTAAGTTATTATCTTGGAAAGTTTTGTTTTTGGTTGCAATTTCTTCTGCCAGAAGAGTTTCAGAATTATCTGCTCTGCAGTGTTCTCCTCCTTATCTGGTGTTCCATGCAGATAAGGTGGTTTTACGTACTAAACCTGGTTTTCTTCCAAAAGTTGTTTCTAACAAAAACATTAACCAGGAGATAGTCGTGCCTTCTTTGTGCCCGAAACCAGTTTCGAAGAAGGAACGTTTGTTGCACAATTTGGATGTTGTTCGCGCTCTAAAATTCTATTTAGATGCTGCAAAGGATTTTAGACAAACATCTTCCTTGTTTGTTGTTTATTCTGGTAAAAGGAGAGGTCAAAAAGCAACTTCTACCTCTCTCTTTTTGGATTAAAAGCATCATCAGATTGGCTTACGAGACTGCCGGACGGCAGCCTCCTGAAAGAATCACAGCTCATTCCACTAGGGCTGTGGCTTCCACATGGGCCTTCAAGAACGAGGCTTCTGTTGATCAGATATGTAGGGCAGCGACTTGGTCTTCACTGCACACTTTTACCAAATTTTACAAGTTTGATACTTTTGCTTCTTCTGAGGCTGTTTTTGGGAGAAAGGTTTTGCAAGCCGTGGTGCCTTCCATTTAGGTGACCTGTTTTGCTCCCTCCCTTCATCCGTGTCCTAAAGCTTTGGTATTGGTTCCCACAAGTAAGGATGACGCTGTGGACCGGACACACCTATGTTGGAGAAAACAGAATTTATGTTTACCTGATAAATTACTTTCTCCAACGGTGTGTCCGGTCCACGGCCCGCCCTGGTTTTTTAATCAGGTCTGATAATTTATTTTCTTTAACTACAGTCACCACGGTATCATATGGTTTCTCCTATGCAAATATTCCTCCTTAACGTCGGTCGAATGACTGGGGTAGGCGGAGCCTAGGAGGGATCATGTGACCAGCTTTGCTGGGCTCTTTGCCATTTCCTGTTGGGGAAGAGAATATCCCACAAGTAAGGATGACGCCGTGGACCGGACACACCGTTGGAGAAAGTAATTTATCAGGTAAACATAAATTCTGTTTTTTTTATTGCTTCTGGTTTCTAGAAGCTTATTATTTTGCATTCTTTTCCCATTCCTTAAACTGTCATTTAAGGAATTTGATAATTTTGCTTTAAATATTGTTTTTTTCTATTACATATTGCAAGATTTCACTGTTCCTGTTTCAAAACAATCTAAGAGGATTCCTGTTGACTGAGTTCAGTCCTACCAAAGCTAAGTTCATTTATTTTAAATATTATGAATGTTTATCTTTAGCTATGGTTTGTAATAAGTTATGATAAACTTTTACATGCAGAATCCATTAGTATTTATGCTTTATATATTGGCTTTCTTTTTACATCTTATGTACAAGAAATATTTAGAAGATTTATAAGAAAAATATTTCTGATTCTATTTTAAAGGCTTTGTCTGACATCGTGCCTTCTAATAACATTTTTAGGTCTTTTTCAAACTTCTTTTTTAATTATTGAAGTTTCAAATGACCAACAACATACTGATTTATCCTTCTCTGATGATGTTTTTTCTCATTCAGAATTTTCTTCATCAGATATTGACACTAACAAATCTACTTTTTTTTTTATTAAAGTACATTTGTTCTTTGTTGAAAAGGTGTTGATTATTTTGGATATTAAGGTAACTAGTTCTTTTTCAAGACTAGCTAACACTATTTCTGCTTATTTATTCTTTTGTGTTTTCAGAGTTTTTTTCCAATTCCTCATACTAGGGAATGGAATAGGCTGCGAATTTTCTTTTATTCCTTCTTCAAAGGTTTTAAACTATATTCTTTGCCGGCAGTTAAATTCAATTTGGAGGGTTCTCCAATTTATTGGGGCTATCTCTACTCCTACTAATTATGCTTTTGTTTCTATAGCAAAATAGTATTTATTTTCCTTTAGATGGTTGTATCTTATTTATGGAAAATTATTTAGTTTCAGGTACTTTTCTTGGACCTGTGATTTATTTGGATGTTGCAATTGCTTCATTTTTTCTGTTTTCTTTAAGATCAAGTATCAGATTATGATTTATTTTAGCATTGTTAAAGGGACAACATTTACTAGACTAGGTGCTGTTGCATTTGTTGATTGTGCAAGTCCAGTATATTGACTGATCCTTGAACTGGACTATCATGCTAATAATTTCATTTGTGTCTTCATTTTATTGAATATTTTTGCAAATGAGGTTTAATCTATGTCTTTAGCTGTTTTAGCTAGAAGAATTTTGTGATTTCTAAAAATCCATATTTCTTTTGTTCTAAGATAATCAATTATTTGTTTTATAATTGGATTCAATTCTTAACTGTTACTCTGGGCTTCAAGATTGAGTTCTAAGACTAAAACTTTAAGCTTATACTATTACAATAAATATACCGAATATCACAAAGAAAAAAATGTGAAATAAATGTGATAACAAAAATCATAAAAGGAAAACCAAATAAAGTTCTGAATCAAGGATATGTCTGTGTCCTCTGGATGAGTTTTTCAGCTTGTTAGCATTCCTCAGTGAGATCCCATAAAAAAGGAAACCGAAAATTGCAACATAGTGTGAATCTGTAATGGCACTTTGAGGAAGTAGTTGTTTTGTAACAAATGACTGCTCACATTTGTTGGAGCTTTCCTTGACAAAGCATACCAGCGAAACGTACATCGGAACTGAACTGTTCTATATTGAGTTTTATTGCGTCTCTACACTAGCCAGAACACCTGGGGGCTTAGCGCTATTGTCTTGCTACTAAAAAGGTTTTGGTTTCAGCAGTCACACTCCTGCTGATCCATTTACCTCTTTGCAAGTTTGGCGATTTGAAGCATTTATTACAGCATATCTGCTTTTGTACCCTTACATTGTGGTGTTTTCAAGGCTTATGTGACGCTTTTATATATTTTAAAATAAATTTGTATCCAAGTTTTGCCTAGTGTACTGTTTTCCCATCAGTATAAAGTGGGAGTGCGCATATCCTTGAGCTTAGTGGAAAGCTCCAACAAATGTGAGTAGTCATTTGTTACAAAACAACTACTTCCTCAAAGTGCCATTACAGATTCACACCATGTTGCAATTTTCTGTTTCCTTTTTTATGGGATCTCACTGAGGAATGCTAACAAGCTGAAAAACTCATCCAGAGGACACAGACATATCCTTGATTCAGAACTTTATTAAGCTTATACTAGTTTGGTTGTTCTTATTAAGGAACGAATTCCTGAATTCTTTCCCAAGTAACATGTTTTTAATTGGAAATTTTTCAGTTCAAAATCAGCTCCCTAAAATTGCAATGTACGTGCCGTATTCCAGCTTGGCTGGCAAGGGGCAGGTTAAGACTTTTTTGAAATTTATTTGGTTCTATTCGGTCCAAATTTCTTTGATTTTATTCCAGTAAGGCTAACACTTTAAGTGTGTTTCGGTCCTATATATTTTGGGTACTGTTGAAGCATGGCTGATCACCCGTGAAGTTCAAGCGCTGCTCAGACCTGGAATCTTCTGGGGTATTTCTTCCAGTTCCATTTTTAGGAACTGGGTTTTGGAGTTTTATTCAAACTATTCTGCCTTTTTTTGGTCAGTGATAGCATTATTTGTTTTCATTAGATACAATAAATGCATATTTTCATTTTTCTGTTTTCATTCAGATTATTTTCTGAGGATGCGGAATCTCATATGATTCACTTTGTTCTTCCAGTACATAGTTAGAGGATCTTTTTTTCAAAAGCTCTTGATTCCTTACACAAGGGTCACCTTTTTTAGGTTTCCAGATAGTTTGTGTCACTGTCTTTGTCTCTATCAGACAAGGGACAATTTTATTGTGTTCCGTCTGTCGGTACCTTTAGTCTCTATTATTTCCTTCTGTTGCTATATATGCATAGAAGTTTTAGGTCTTATGGCCACAGCATTTGATTCAATTCCCTTTGCTCATTTTCAATAGAACCTTTCCAGTCTTTTATGCTGAATTATGGTGCAGGGATTCTAGGATTTCGCATTTTAAATCTTGGAATCCTAATATTTATCTCTCTTGATTTGGTGGTTAAGATCACCATCATTTTGTTCTACAGGTCTCTTTGTTTCTTTCAACCTGGACCATGATCTCTACAGATGTGAGTCTTTTTGGTTGGGAGGCTGTCTGAGGATCTCTGTCAGCACAAGGGGTTTGGAAATCTCAGGAGGCGAGATTACCATTTGATATTTTAGAACTCCGTGCTTTCTCTGAGTTTTTCAGTTAGTTTCTTTTTGAAGAAGAGACGTTTATTGTTTTTCAGACAATATCACAACTATGGTGTATGTCAATCATCAGGGTAGGACTATCAGTCCTTAGGCTGTGACTGAAGTGTCTCGGATATTAGCTTGGGCTTAATCCAGCTCCTATCTAAATTCTGTGGGTTTTTTCCCAGGTATAGATATTTGGGAAGCGGATTATCTCTGTTAATCAAGCTTTACTTCCGGGAGAATGGTCTCTCTTACCCAGATATGTTTTTCAATTTTTCAGATGTGAGCATTTCTAGAAATAGATCTGTTGGCATCTCATCTGAATAAAGAACTTCCCAGGGGCCTATTCAGGTCCGGGGATCTTCAGGCGGAAGTAGTGTATGCATTGACATTTCTTTGGAATTATCTTTTCTCCAACATAGGTGTGTCCGGTCCACGGCGTCATCCTTACTTGTGGGATATTCTCTTCCCCAACAGGAAATGGCAAAGAGCCCAGCAAAGCTGGTCACATGATCCCTCCTAGGCTCCGCCTACCCCAGTCATTCTCTTTGCCGTTGTACAGGCAACATCTCCACGGAGATGGCTTAGAGTTTTTTAGTGTTTAACTGTAGTTTTTATTATTCAATCAAGAGTTTGTTATTTTGAAATAGTGCTGGTATGTACTATTTACTCAGAAACAGAAAAGAGATGAAGATTTCTGTTTGTATGAGGAAAATGATTTTAGCAACCGTCACTAAAATCCATGGCTGTTCCACACAGGACTGTTGAGAGCAATTAACTTCAGTTGGGGGAACAGTGTGCAGTCTCTTGCTGCTTGAGGTATGACACATTCTAACAAGACGATGTAATGCTGGAAGCTGTCATTTTCCCTATGGGATCCGGTAAGCCATGTTTATTACGATCGTAAATAAGGGCTTCACAAGGGCTTATTAAAACTGTAGACTTTTTCTGGGCTAAATCGAATCATTTTATCTGGGTATTTTGATATAATAATATCGGCAGGCACTGTTTTAGACACCTTATTCTTTAGGGGCTTTCCCAAAGCATAAGCAGAGCCTCATTTTCGCGCCGGTGTGGCGCACTTGTTTTTGAGAGGCATGGCATGCAGTCGCATGTGAGAGGAGCTCTGATACTTAGAAAAGACTTTCTGAAGGCGTCATTTGGTATCGTATTCCCCTTTGGGCTTGGTTGGGTCTCAGCAAAGCAGATACCAGGGACTGTAAAGGGGTTAAAGTTCAAAACGGCTCCGGTTCCGTTATTTTAAGGGTTAAAGCTTCCAAATTTGGTGTGCAATACTTTTAAGGCTTTAAGACACTGTGGTGAAAATTTGGTGAATTTTGAACAATTCCTTCATGTTTTTTCGCAATTGCAGTAATAAAGTGTGTTCAGTTTAAAATTTAAAGTGACAGTAACGGTTTTATTTTAAAACGTTTTTTGTACTTTGTTATCAAGTTTTTGCCTGTTTAACATGTCTGAACTACCAGATAGACTGTGTTCTGAATGTGGGGAAGCCAGAATTCCTATTCATTTAAATAAATGTGATTTATGTGATAATGATAATGATGCCCAAGATGATTCCTCAAGTGAGGGGAGTAAGCATGGTACTGCATCATTCCCTCCTTCGTCTACACGAGTCTTGCCCACTCAGGAGGCCCCTAGTACATCTAGCGCGCCAATACTCCTTACTATGCAACAATTAACGGCTGTAATGGATAATTCTGTCAAAAACATTTTAGCCAAAATGAACACTTATCAGCGTAAGCGCGGCTGCTCTGTTTTAGATACTGAAGAGCATGACGACGCTGATAATATTTCTGAAGGGCCCCTAACCCAGTCTGATGGGGCCAGGGAGGTTTTGTCTGAGGGAGAAATTACTGATTCAGGGAACATTTCTCAACAGGCTGAACCTGATGTGATTGCATTTAAATTTAAGTTGGAACATCTCCGCATTCTGCTTAAGGAGGTATTATCCACTCTGGATGATTGTGACAAGTTGGTCATCCCAGAGAAACTTTGTAAAATGGACAAGTTCCTAGAGGTGCCTGGGCTCCCAGAAGCTTTTCCTATACCCAAGCGGGTGGCGGACATTGTTAATAAAGAATGGGAAAGGCCCGGTATTCCTTTCGTCCCTCCCCCCATATTTAAAAAATTGTTTCCTATGGTCGACCCCAGAAAGGACTTATGGCAGACAGTCCCCAAGGTCGAGGGAGCGGTTTCCACTTTAAACAAACGCACCACTATACCCATAGAGGATAGTTGTGCTTTCAAAGATCCTATGGATAAAAAATTAGAAGGTTTGCTTAAAAAGATGTTTGTTCAGCAAGGTTACCTTCTACAACCAATTTCATGCATTGTCCCTGTCGCTACAGCCGCATGTTTCTGGTTCGATGATCTGATAAGAGCGGTCGATAGTGATTCTCCTCCTTTGGAGGAGATTATGGACAGAATCAATGCTCTCAAATTGGCTAATTCTTTCACCCTAGACGCCACTTTGCAATTGGCTAGGTTAGCGGCTAAGAATTCTGGGTTTGCTATCGTGGCGCGCAGAGCGCTTTGGTTGAAATCTTGGTCGGCTGATGCGTCTTCCAAGAACAAGCTACTTAACATTCCTTTCAAGGGGAAAACGCTGTTTGGCCCTGACTTGAAAGAGATTATCTCTGATATCACTGGGGGGTAAGGGCCACGCCCTTCCTCAGGATCGGCCTTTCAAGGCAAAAAATAAACCTAATTTTCGTCCCTTTCGTAGAAACGGACCAGCCCAAGGTGCTACGTCCTCTAAGCAAGAGGGTAATACTGCTCAAGCCAAGCCAGCTTGGAGACCAATGCAAGGCTGGAACAAGGGAAAGCAGGCCAAGAAACCTGCCACTGCTACCAAGACAGCATGAAATGTTGGCCCCCGATCCGGGACCGGATCTGGTGGGGGGCAGACTCTCTCTCTTCGCTCAGGCTTGGGCAAGAGATGTTCTGGATCCTTGGGCGCTAGAAATAGTCTCCCAAGGTTATCTTCTGGAATTCAAGGGACTTCCCCCAAGGGGGAGGTTCCACAGGTCTCAGTTGTCTTCAGACCACATAAAAAGACAGGCATTCTTACATTGTGTAGAAGACCTGTTAAAAATGGGAGTGATTCATCCTGTTCCATTAAGAGAACAAGGGATGGGGTTCTACTCCAATCTGTTCATAGTTCCCAAAAAAGAGGGAACGTTCAGACCAATCTTAGATCTCAAGATCGTAAACAAGTTTCTCAAGGTTCCATCGTTCAAGATGGAAACCATTCGAACTATTCTTCCTTCCATCCAGGAAGGTCAATTCATGACCACGGTGGATTTAAAGGATGCGTATCTACATATTCCTATCCACAAGGAACATCATCGGTTCCTAAGGTTCGCATTCCTGGACAAACATTACCAGTTCGTGGCGCTTCCTTTCGGATTAGCCACTGCTCCAAGGATTTTCACAAAGGTACTAGGGTCCCTTCTAGCTGTGCTAAGACCAAGGGGCATTGCTGTAGTACCTTACTTGGACGACATTCTGATTCAAGCGTCGTCCCTTCCTCAAAGGCTCACACGGACATTGTCCTGGCCTTTCTCAGATCTCACGGGTGGAAAGTGAACGTGGAAAAGAGTTCTCTATCCCCGTCAACAAGGGTTCCCTTCTTGGGAACAATAATAGACTCCTTAGAAATGAGGATTTTTCTGACAGAGGCCAGAAAAACAAAGCTTCTAGACTCTTGTCGGATACTTCATTCCGTTCCTCTTCCTTCCATAGCTCAGTGCATGGAAGTGATCGGGTTGATGGTAGCGGCAATGGACATAGTTCCTTTTGCGCGCATTCATCTAAGACCATTACAACTGTGCATGCTCAGTCAGTGGAATGGGGACTATACAGACTTGTCTCCGAAGATACAAGTAAATCAGAGGACCAGAGACTCACTCCGTTGGTGGCTGTCCCTGGACAACCTGTCACAAGGGATGACATTCCGCAGACCAGAGTGGGTCATTGTCACGACCGACGCCAGTCTGATGGGCTGGGGCGCGGTCTGGGGATCCCTGAAAGCTCAGGGTCTTTGGTCTCGGGAAGAATCTCTTCTACCGATAAATATTCTGGAACTGAGAGCGATATTCAATGCTCTCAAGGCTTGGCCTCAGCTAGCGAGGGCCAAGTTCATACGGTTTCAATCAGACAACATGACAACTGTTGCGTACATCAACCATCAGGGGGGAACAAGGAGTTCCCTAGCGATGGAAGAAGTGACCAAAATCATTCTATGGGCGGAGTCTCACTCCTGCCACCTGTCTGCTATCCACATCCCAGGAGTGGAAAATTGGGAAGCGGATTTTCTGAGTCGTCAGACATTGCATCCGGGGGAGTGGGAACTCCATCCGGAAATCTTTGCCCAAGTCACTCAGCTGTGGGGCATTCCAGACATGGATCTGATGGCCTCTCGTCAGAACTTCAAAGTTCCTTGCTACGGGTCCAGATCCAGGGATCCCAAGGCGGCTCTAGTGGATGCACTAGTAGCACCTTGGACCTTCAAACTAGCTTATGTGTTCCCGCCGTTTCCTCTCATCCCCAGGCTGGTAGCCAGGATCAATCAGGAGAGGGCGTCGGTGATCTTGATAGCTCCTGCGTGGCCACGCAGGACTTGGTATGCAGATCTGGTGAATATGTCATCGGCTCCACCTTGGAAGCTACCTTTGAGACGAGACCTTCTTGTTCAGGGTCCGTTCGAACATCCGAATCTGGTTTCACTCCAGCTGACTGCTTGGAGATTGAACGCTTGATTTTATCGAAGCGAGGGTTCTCAGATTCTGTTATTGATACTCTTGTTCAGGCCAGAAAGCCTGTAACTAGAAAGATTTACCACAAAATTTGGAAAAAATATATCTGTTGGTGTGAATCTAAAGGATTCTCTTGGGACAAGGTTAAGATTCCTAGGATTCTATCCTTCCTTCAAGAAGGATTGGAAAAAGGATTATCTGCAAGTTCCCTGAAGGGACAGATTTCTGCCTTGTCGGTGTTACTTCACAAAAAACTGGCTGCTGTGCCAGATGTTCAAGCCTTTGTTCAGGCTCTGGTTAGAATTAAGCCTGTTTACAAACCTTTGACTCCTCCTTGGAGTCTCAATTTAGTTCTTTCAGTTCTTCAGGGGGTTCCGTTTGAACCCTTGCATTCCGTTGATATTAAGTTATTATCTTGGAAAGTTTTGTTTTTAGTTGCAATTTCTTCTGCTAGAAGAGTTTCAGAATTATCTGCTCTGCAGTGTTCTCCTCCTTATCTGGTGTTCCATGCAGATAAGGTGGTTTTACGTACTAAACCTGGTTTTCTTCCAAAAGTTGTTTCTAACAAAAACATTAACCAGGAGATTATCGTACCTTCTCTGTGTCCGAAACCAGTTTCAAAGAAGGAACGTTTGTTGCACAATTTGGATGTTGTTCGCGCTCTAAAATTCTATTTAGATGCTACAAAGGATTTTAGACAAACATCTTCCTTGTTTGTTGTTTATTCTGGTAAAAGGAGAGGTCAAAAAGCAACTTCTACCTCTCTCTCTTTTTGGATTAAAAGCATCATCAGATTGGCTTACGAGACTGCCGGACGGCAGCCTCCCGAAAGAATCACAGCTCATTCCACTAGGGCTGTGGCTTCCACATGGGCCTTCAAGAACGAGGCTTCTGTTGATCAGATATGTAGGGCAGCGACTTGGTCTTCACTGCACACTTTTACCAAATTTTACAAGTTTGATACTTTTGCTTCTTCTGAGGCTATTTTTGGGAGAAAGGTTTTGCAAGCCGTGGTGCCTTCCATTTAGGGGACCTGATTTGCTCCCTCCCTTCATCCGTGTCCTAAAGCTTTGGTATTGGTTCCCACAAGTAAGGATGACGCCGTGGACCGGACACACCTATGTTGGAGAAAACAGAATTTATGTTTACCTGATAAATTACTTTCTCCAACGGTGTGTCCGGTCCACGGCCCGCCCTGGTTTTTTTAATCAGGTCTGATAATTTATTTTCTTTAACTACAGTCACCACGGTACCATATGGTTTCTCCTATGCAAATATTCCTCCTTAACGTCGGTCGAATGACTGGGGTAGGCGGAGCCTAGGAGGGATCATGTGACCAGCTTTGCTGGGCTCTTTGCCATTTCCTGTTGGGGAAGAGAATATCCCACAAGTAAGGATGACGCCGTGGACCGGACACACCGTTGGAGAAAGTAATTTATCAGGTAAACATAAATTCTGTTTTTTGCCTATTTCTTTCCGCCTCTAGTTCTTCTTCCAAAGTGATTTCCAAAATTCTTATGGAGTATTTGTTATGCTGGTGGCTACAGCATGGCCTCTCAGGTTTTGGTATGCGGATCTCATTCGGATGGCCAGTTGCCAACCTTGGACACTTCCGTTTAAACCAGACCTTCTTTCTCAAGGCCCATTTTTTCCATCAGGATCTCAAATCATTAAATTTGAAGGGATGGAGATTGAACGTTTGGTTTTTAGTCATAGAGGTTTTTCTGACTCATTGATTAATACTATGTTTCAGGCTCGTAAATCTGTCTCTAGAAAGATTTATTATTGACTCTTGGCATTCTTTTAAAATTCATAGAATTTTATTATTTTTTCAGGTTGGTTTGGATAAGGTTTTGTCTTCAGTTCTTTGTTAGGACAAATCTCTACTCTTTCTGTTCTTTTTTCACAGAAAGATTGCTAATCATCCTGATATTCATTGTTTTCTACAGGCTTTGGTCTGTATCAAGCCTGTCATTAATTCAATCTCTCCTCTTTGGAGTCTCAATTTGGTGCTGAGGGCTTTACAGGCTCCTCCGTTTGAAACTATGCATTTTCTGAACATTAAATTACTTTCTTGGAAAAGTATTGTTCCTTTTGGTTATTTCTTCTGCTAGAAGAGTTTTTGAGTTATCTGCTCTTTTTTTGTGAATATCCTTTTCTTATTTTTCATCAGGATAAGGCAGTGTTACTTCCTGATATTCATCATTTTGTTCAGGTTTTGATTCATATCAAACCTGTCATTAAGCCAATTTCTCCTCCTTGGAGTCTTAATTGGGTTATAAAGGTTTTTCAGGCTCTTCTATTTAAGCATATGCTTGCTCTGGACATTAATTACTTTCATGGAAATTATTGTTCTTTTTGAACATCTCTTCTGCTAGAACAGTTTTTGAATTATCTGTTCTTTCTTGTGAATCTCTTTTTTCTGATTTTTTTTTCATCAGGATAAGGTGGTTTTTGCTGTCCTCATTTCAATTCTTACCTAAAGTTGTAAATTCTAACAAACGTTAGGGAGGAATTATTGTTTTCCTAAGACTTCTTTGGTGAGATTCCTACTTTCTTTGGATATGGTAAGAGTTTTTGAAATTCTATGTTGAAGCTATTCAGATTTCAGATAGACTTCTAGTCTATTTTTTATCTTTTCTGGTTTTAGGAAGGTCAAAAAGCTTCTGCCATTTATTTGGCATCTTGCTTAAACTTTTGATTCATCATGCTTATTTGGAGTCGGGTGGATTCCCGCCTCGGAGGATTACGGCTCATTCTACTAGGTAAGTTTCTACTTTCTGGGCTTTTTAAGAATGAAGCTTCTGTTGATCAGATTTTGCAAAGCAATGACTTGGTCTTATTTGCATACTTTTACTATGTTCTACCATTTTGATGTTTTCTCTTCTTTAGAAGCAGTTTTGGTAGAATGGTACTTCAGGCAGCTGTCTCAGTTTGATTCTTCTGCTTATAATTTCAGTTTTTTTCATTATAAAATTGAAACTTTTTTGATTTAGGTAGTGGATTAATTTTTCAGCGGAATTGGCTGTCTTTATTTTATCCCTCCCTCTCTAGTGACTCTTGCGTGGAAGTTCCACAGCTTGGGTATTTATTATCCCATACGTCACTAGCTCATGGACTCTTGCTAATTACATGAAAGAAAACATAATTTATGTAAGAACTTACCTGATAAATTCATTTCTTTCATATTAACAAGAGTCCATGAGGCCCACCCTTTTTTGTGGTGGTTATGATTTTTTTGTATAAAGCACAATTATTCCAATTCCTTATTTTTTTGATGCTTTCGCTCCTTTTTTATCACCCCACTTCTTGGCTATTCGTTAAACTGAATTGTGGGTGTGGTGAGGGGTGTATTTATAGGCATTTTAAGGTTTGGGAAACTTTGCCCCTCCTGGTAGGAATGTATATCCCATACGTCACTAGCTCATGGACTCTTGCTAATATGAAAGAAATGAATTTATCAGGTAAGTTCTTACATAAATTGTTTTTTTTGGTTTGTTGCTCGTGATTTGAAGTTTTAATTTCAAGATAGACCAAGAGCCTATGCATTCTGTTGAATGCAAGCTTTTTCTAGGCAACCAAATTGAACCACCTTTGCCCTTTTTGTTCTGATTGTATTGAAAGAACAATAATGTACAAAGAGACTTTTTGTTGCTGAGCCACCACTCTCTCAGGTTGATGCTGCTCAGGCAATGCCGCAACTTTCTTCTCAAACGTCTCAAGCCCTATCACATGCAGTGCCCTGCGGCTCCTCACAAGCTCCTGGAGGAGTCTATTTGCATGCAGAAATTGCTGCCCAGGTATCTTCGGCGGTATCTGAGGCGCTAGCTGCTATTCCCATTCTTCAGGGAAGACGCAAGAGGAAAATTAAAGATTCAGTAAGGTTTCTGATCCAGTTCAGGCTAACCAAGTGGCTCTTTCTCATAAGTCTGAAGAGGAAGATACTTCGGTAGCCTCTGAGGGTGAGATCTTAGATTTGGATAGTATTATTCCTTCTGATGCTGAAGTGGTTTCCTTCAGATTTATACTTGAACACCTTTTTGTGTTGTTAAAGAAGGTTTTGGCTACCTTGGACGACTCAGATACCCCTGTCGTTGTCAATCCTAAGAAAGCTAGTAAATTAAATAGATACTTTGACGTACCCTCTGTGGAGGTGTTTCCGGTGCTAGACCGGGCTTCAGAGATGGGAGAGGCCTGGAATTCCTTTCCCCGTTGTCTCTGGATTTTAGGAAGATGTTTCTGGTGGCTGACTCCATTAAGGAGTCATGGCAGACGGTACCCAAGGTAGAATGGGCAATTTCTACCCTGGCTAAACGGACTTCTTTTCCTATTGAGGATAGTTTCTCTTTCAAGGATCCTATGGACAAGAAGTTAGAGGCTTACTTGAAAAAGATGTATGTTCATCAGGGTCTCCAATGGCAACCTGCGGTGTGTATTGCTACCGTGACAAGTGCGGCAGCCTATTGGTTTGACGCTTTGTCGGAGTCTCTTCAAGCAGAGACTCTTTTGGAGGAAATACAAGATAGGATTAAAGGGACAGTTCGCCCAAAAATGTTCTCCCCTTTAAATTGTTCCCAATGATTCATTTTACCTGCTGGAGTGTTTTAAATTGTTTACAAGTAGCTCCTTTACCCCTATTTTGGCATTTGAAATAGCTGATTTAGCTTGTGGTATCCCAACCTATACTGGAAGTTTCTATACTGGAGTATGTTCTTTTGAATAGCCTAAGTAAACACAGCCAGCAGAAGAGATCAAACTCTCAGTGGGGTGCAGGATAGTTAAGTAATAAAATGATAATTTTCCATTGTTCTCTTTATGTATTGAGCTTTAGTTTTCCAGACAAATATGATAAGGAAGCAAGTGTGTGTACACAGTGATAACATAATGAGATCTGATATTACCTGAAGCTCAACCCATTGTAATAAGCTGTAGTTTAAAAGCACAAAACCAGCTACTTCATATACACAAATAAACCTGAAAATGCAATTTCTCCTACATTTTATACTCTGCATCTGGTATAACAAGTCATTGAAAATACATTCATATAAAAACAATTTTATAGTGTACTGTCCCTTTAAGGCTCTTAAGCTAACCAATTAATTTATTACTGATGCCTCCTTGCAGGTCATCAAGTTGGGAGCCAAAATATCTGGGTTTGCGATTTTGACACGCAGAGCATTATGGTTAAAATCTTGGTCAGCAGATGTTTCCTCCAAGTCTAAACTTTTGCGATTCCTTACAAGGGTAAGACCTTGTTTGGGCCGGGTTTGGCAGAAATTATCTCCAATATCACGGGCGGTAAAGGATCTTTTCTGCCATAAGATCAGAATAGGCTGAAAGGACGTCAGAGTAATGTTCGTTCCTTTTGTAACGTCCAGGTTAAAGGGAGAGTCTACAATAGATTTGTTAATGTTTTAAAAGATAGCTAATCCCTTTATTACACATTCCCCAGTTTTGCATAACCAACACAGTTATATTTATATACTTTTTACCTCTGTGATTACCTTGTATCTTGGAACCTTCTTCCAGCCCCCTGATCACATGACTGTGACTGTTTATTATCTATTGCCTTGCATTTAGCATTGTGTTGTGCTAAATCTTAACTAACTTCCTGTGCCTGAACACAGTGTTATCTATATGCCCCACGTGTACTTTCAGTCTATTTGTGTTGAAAAGGAATTTTAAAAAGCATGTGATTAGAGGCAGCCTTCAAGGGCTTAGAAATTAGCATATGGGTCTGCCTAGGTTTAGTTTCAATTAAGAATACCAAGAGAAAAAAGCAAATTTGATGATAAAAAGTAAATTGGAAAGTTGATTAAAGTTACTAGTCCTATCTGAATAATGAAAGTTTTTTTTAATTTTGACTAGACTGTCCCTTTTAAGTCTCCCCCCTCTTCTACCAAACAGGAAAAGTCCAAGCCCTCTTGGAAACCCAGTCAGTCTTGGAACAAGGGGAAGCAGTTTAAGGCAGCATGAATGGGGTTGCCCCTAATCCGGGATCGGATCAAGGGTGGGGAGCAGACTCCTCAGGATTATCTATAGACCAAATAAAGTGAGAGGTGTTATTGAACTGTATTCAGAATCTTTCCCTTTATGGGAGTGATAGTTCAGTACAGGGACTGGGGTTTTATTTATATCTGCTTGTGGTTCCCAAAAAAGAGGGAAATTTCAGACCCATTCTAGTTCTAAAGTGTCTTAACAAGTTTCTCAGAGTGCCATCCTTCAAGATGGAGACTATTCGTTCCATTCTTCCGCTGGTTCAAGAGGGTCATTTCATGACGACCATAGACCTGAAGGATGTGTACCTCCACGTTCCCATTCACAGGGATCGTCACAAATTTCTGAGATTTGCCTTTCTGGACATACACTTTCAGTTTGTGGCTCTTTCATTTGGCCTGGCCACAGCTCCCAGAATTTTCCAAAGTTCCTGGGGGCTCTTTTGGCAGTGATTTGGTCTTGAGGAATTGCAGTGGCGCCTTATCTGGACAAAATTCTAGTTCAGGCGCCATCTTTTCAACTAGCAAAATCTCACACAGAGATCTTGTTGTCCTTGTTGTCCTTGTTCCGGCTAAAAGGGTGGTCTTCTTAGGAAACCTAGATTCCCTATCAATGAAAATTATTCTGACAGAGGTCAGAAGAGCCAAGATTATTTCCTCTTGCCCATCTCTACAGTCTGCGGTATGACCATCAGTGGCCCAATGTATGAAGATAATTGGTCTGATGGTGGCTTCCATGGACATAGTTCCCTTTGCTCGATTCCATTTGAGAGCTCTACAGTTTATGCATGCTCAGTCATTGGAACGGAGATTATGTAGACCTGGCTCAGAAGATTGTTCTATATCAATCAACAAGATACTCTTCCGTGGTGGCTTTCACAAGAACATTTGTCCCAGGGGACATGCTTTCGGAGACCCTCATGGGTGATTGTGACTACGAATGCCAGCCTGCTGGGCTGGGGAGCAGTCTGGGACTCGTTGAAGGTGCAGGCACTTTGGTCCCAGGAGGAATCTGCTCTCTCCATAAACATTCTGAGGAGGTGAACAAAACAAAGAAGAATCAACAGTAATCAACATCTCGAGTAAAGTGTTGATAAGAGTGAGTATGAGACACTAGAGAAAGGCTTGTCGTTTTGTCCTGTAAAAGACATTGATTTCTTTAAATTAGAAAAATATCTTTACAGGTTTTTTTGGACTTTAAAGTTAAAATGTTTATTTAATGAGAGCCCACAGTTGATTAATAGCACTATTTGGTTATAAAAATGACATGTTAACATTAAAATCTACAGGTCTGTTTAAAAAGTGTTTTTTCGCCAGCTTATGGCAATAATAGTGTTGAAACTTATATAGACCTAGTTAAACATGATATGAGGAAATTTTAAAAACAAGTCACAACAATAAAAAATTGAAAAAATGGAATGAGTACAAACCAAATTTAACATTGCCCCAGAAAAAAGCTATAGACTCCCTAAAAGAAAGACATTATAGTGAGGAGAGTGGACAAGGGAGGAGCCACTATAATTCTTGATAGGGAGTACTATGTCTCAGATTAAACAGCAATTAGGAGATAACAATACTTACAAACCACTACAGGGTAATCAAGTGAGTAAAGTACAAGCAGAAATAAGGAGTGTGTTAAATTGGGCATTGAAGAATGGCGTTATTGATAAAAATATTATCTGAATACCTATATATAGAATGGCCAAAAACACCTTTTTTTTACACAGTACCTAAGGTACATAAAAACCTGACTAAACCACCGGGGCGACCAATTGTGCCAGGAATAAATTCAGTTTTCACCAATATAGCCACATACTTCGATAGGATTTTGCAACCAGAGGTCCAAAAAATATCATATATTAGGGATACCAGGGATTTCATTGAAAAGCTTAAGAGTTTACCTCTTGAAAATACAAAGTGTATTCTCTACACTCTTGATGTTAGTAGTTTGTATAGTGAAATTAATCATAAAAGTGGCATAGGGGTGAGTGTTTTGGCACTTAGAAATTCTTTGTTGTACAATGAAAGCCAGATACTATTCTTTAAAAATGTAAGAATAGTATTGTACAATAATTATTTCTTGTTCCAAGATGATTGGTTTTTGCAAATAAGGAGTACGGCCATGCGGTTCAACATTGCCCCAGCATACACCAATATGTTCATGAATAGTTTTGAAGAGAAATTTGTATACGAAAATAGTCTGTTTTTGAAATATGGGGTGTCATGGTGGCGCTTCATAGATGACATATTTGGCGTGTGGTGGGGTGATATTGGTACCCTATTGGCATTTGTTAAACAACTAAATCAAGCTGTTAATAATTTGACGTTTACATTAAAACCTTTAGTGAAGAGAAGGTAGTATTCTTGGAGACAGTAATACATGTGAATAAAGATGCCTGTAATTTTAAAGTTGATTTGCACAGAAAGGAAACAGAAATACCTTGCTAATGTATGAAAACTTTCATCATGGTGCCTTAAAAAAAACTCCCTTCCCCGTGGTCAATTTAAAAGGTTAAAACGGATTGTGAATGACGATTCTCTAACTGTAGATTACACGAAATGGGAGATAAGTTCAAACAAAGAGGATACCCTGTGAAATTGATTGACGGTGAGATTATAAAAGCACAGGAGTTAGATGAAAAAAATATTGCTAAAATTAAGAAAGATAATGAACAAAGGGTAGGTAGTATGTGTTACACAATTTAACCCTAAGAGTAAATTAGCAATATTATTTCTAAACACTGGCACATCTTGAATTGTAATTTAAACGTTGAATCTTTCAAAAAACCTCCTATGATGGCATATCGTAGGGTTCAAAATTTGGGTGATATATTAGTTAAAAATGATTTAGGCTCTAACAAAAGACAAAAATATATTACAAGTAGAAGCTATGGAACTTTTCCATGCTTGGGTTGTGCCAGTTGCAGAGCAGTTATTAAAGGGGTAGAGTTCCAACACCCACAAACAGGGAAAAAATTTGGCATTAAAAATCACTATACGTGTGACTCATCCGATGTCGTACACCTGATTAAATGCCCATGTTCCAGGATTTATATTGGAGAGACTACAAGGAGGGTATGAGATAGGATGAGTCAGCACAGATCCAATATCCGATGTGGGGACCAGGAAGCACCCGTATTGTGCCATTTTTTAAGCGCAGGCCACAGTATTAGCCAACTAAGGTGGCAAATATTTGATGGAGTAGATAAATTAAGAAGGGGCGGTAATAGGGAATCAGTATTAAAACAAACGGAATCATACTGGATACATAAATTGGATACATTGAGGCCAAGCTCTCCATTGAATATTGATGCCTTTAGGGATCAAAGTATTTCTGTAATGGGCATTAATATGTGAATTAATGATATTTTCTGTATATTTTAACATCAATATGTACATAGGTAAATGGTATATTGTTTTTAACTATATATGTGTTGAACTGTAATAATAAATGTAACCACTAGGTGGTAGTATTAGGTGATATAATTCACTTTGTAAACAATATACAATGGGTTAATATGTAGGCCTATAAATGCATCTAAACAGATGAGGCCCATTAGCATGATTAAGGGATATTCTCCTGAAACGTTGCCATAACTTGTTTGTACCTCCATGGGAGAAGTTAAATAAAATTAGTTGAAAAGGAAGGTGCTGTAGAATTTTTTGTTTCCTCCATAAACATTCTGGAGTTGAGAGCGAACTTCAATGCCTTGATAGCTTGGCCTCAGCTGGCCTTAGCCCGGTTTATCAGATTTTAGTCAGACAATATAGCCTCAGTGGCTTACATCAACCATTAGGGAGGGACTCGGAAGTTCCTTAGCCATGAAGGAGGTGGCTTGGATCATTCAGTGGGCGGAAGCTCACAATTGTGGTCTGCCATCCACATTCCAGGAGTGGACAACTGGGAAGCAGATTTCCTGAGCAGACAGACTTTTCACCCCGTGGAGTGGAACTCCATCCAGAGGTGTTCTCCAGGTTAACCATCAAATGGGGGGTACCGGAGTTGGATCTGATGGCGTCTCAACAGAACGCCAAACTTCCAAAGTACGATCCAAGGTCAAGGGATGGAGTAGGGTCAGGATTCCAAGAATTTTGTCTTTTTCTCCAGGAGGGCCTGGGGAAAGGTCAAATTTCCGCTTTATCTATCTTGCTGCACAAGCGTCGGTTGCAAAGTATTATTCGTTTGGTGTATGTAACTGATGGACAGCAGCCTCCTGAGGAAATCACAGCTCACTCCACTAGGGCTGTCTCTTCTTCTTGGGCTTTCAAAAATGAAGCTTCTGTGGAACAGATTTGCAAGGCTGCAATTTGGTCCTCTTTGCATACTTTTTCAAAATTTTATAAATTTGATACTTTAGTAATTTAGTAATTGAGGACGCTGTGGACTCATCATATCTTCGGAAACAAAACAAAATGTATGCTTACCTGATAAATTTCTTTCCGGATATGGTGAGTCCACGGCCTCACCCTGTATTTTTAAGACATTCTTTTGATTAAACCTCAGGCACCTCTACACCTTTTGTGTTCCTCCTCTTCCCACAATCCCCAGTCATTCAACCGAAGGAAAGTAGAGAAAAAGGAGAAATACTTAACAGCTCTTGCTTTGGTGCTCTTTGCCGCCTCTTGCTGGCCAGGAGTGATAGTCCCAACAGTAATTGAGGACTCCGTAGACTCGCCATATCCGGAAAGAAAGAAATTTATCAGGTAAGCATAACATATTTTTTTTTCTTTCTTTTTTTTTTTTTTCTTTTCTTCCCGAGTATGGATAAGTGTGTTAATAACTATTATGGGTCCTAGTTGCTTACTGGGTTTGACCCCCTTTTGCCTTTTAGAACTGCCTTAATCTTTGTGGCATAGATTCCACAAGGTGTTGGAAACATTCCTCAGACATTTTGGTCCATAGTGACATATCGTCACGCAGTTGCTGCACTTCCATGATGTGAATCCCCTGTTCCACCTCATCCCAAAGGTGCTCTATTGAATTGAGATCTGGTGACAGTGGAGGGCATTTGAGTACAGTGAACTCATTGTCATATTCAAGAAGCCAGTTTGAGATGATTTGAGCTTTGGGACATGGTGCATTATCCTGCTGGAAGTAGCCATCAGAAGATGGGTACACTAGTCCTAAAGGGATGGACATGGTCAGCAACAATACTCGTGTAGGCCATGGCATTTAAAAGATGCTTAATTGGTACTAAGGGGCCCAAAATGTGCCAAGAAAATATCCCTCCCCATTCTGACCCTACCATCTAAATGTCACAGTTGAAATCGAGACTCATCAGACCAGGCAACGTTTCTCCAATTTTGGTGAGCCTGTGCAAATTGTAGCCTCAGTTTCCTGTTCTTAGCTGACAGGAGTGGCACCCGGTGTGGTATTCTACTGCTGTAGCCCACCTGCTTCAAGGTTCGATATGTTATGCGTTCAAAGATGATATTCTGCATACCTTGGTTGTAAAAGAGTGGTTATTTAAGTTACTGACCCTGGAGACCCTTTCTCTGTAAAACCTAGAGATGGTTGTGCGTGAAAATCACAGTAGATCAGCAGTTTTTTAAATACTCAGACCAGCCCGTCTGGCAACAACAACCATGCCACGTTCAAAGTCACATAAATCCCCTTCCACATTCTGATGCTCGGTTTGAACTTAGTCGTCTTCACCACGTCTAGATGCCTAAATGCATTGAGTTGCTGCCATGTGATTGGCTGATTAGCTATTTGTGTACCTAATAATAAAGTGGCCTGTGTATGTGTGTGAGAGATAGATATAGATAGATATAGATATAGATATATATAGATATATAGAGATATAGAGATATATATCTATATATATATCTATATATATATATATCTATATATATATATCTATATATATATATCTATATATATATATCTATATATATATATCTATATATATATATATCTATATATATATATATATCTATATATATATATATATCTATATATATATCTATATATATATCTATATATATATCTATATATATATCTATATATATATCTATATATATATATATATATATATATATATATATACTCACT
>NC_069504.1:492551324-492637494 GCF_027579735.1 Bombina bombina
CATTACCTCTACTGATTCTCGTTTCAGTACTGGTTTGGCTTTCTACTACATGTAGAAGAGTGTCCGGGGGTAAGTAAGTCTTATTGTGTGACACTCTAAGCTATGGTTGGGCACTTTTGTATAAAGTTCTAAATATATGTGTTTAAACATTTATTTGCCTTGATTCAGGATATTCACCGTTCCTTATTTCAGACAGTCAGTTTCATATTTGGGATAATGCATATGAATAAATCAATTTTTTCTTACCTTAAAATTTGACTTTTTTCCTGTGGGCTGTTAGGCTCGCGGGGGCTGAAAATGCTTCATTTTATTGTGTCATTCTTGGCGCAAATATTTTGTCATTTCCGGCGTCATACGTGTCGCCGGAAGTTGCATCATTTTTTTTTACGTTTTTTGGCGCAAAAAATGTCGGCGTTACCGGATGTGGCGTCATTTTTGGCGCCAAAAGCATTTAGGCGCCAAATAATGTGGGCGTCTTTTTTGGCGCTAAAAAAATTCGAGCGTCATTGTTGTCTCCACAATATTTAAGTCTTATTGCTTCTGGTTTGCTAGAGGCTTATTCATTGGCATTTTTTCCCATTCCTGAAACTGTCATTTAAGGAATTTGACCAATTTTGCTTTATGTTGTTTTTTCTATTACATATTGCAAGATGTCTCAGGTTGACCCTGAATCAGAAGCCACTTCTGGAAAATCATTGCCTGATGCTGGATCTACCAAAGTTAAGTGTATTTGTTGTAAGCTTGTGGTATCTGTTCCTCCAGCTGTTTGTAATGAATGTCATGACAAACTTTTTAATGCAGAAAATATTTCATTTAGTAATGTTCCATTACCTGTTGCTGTTCCATCAACATCTAATATTCAGGGTGTTCCTGTTAACATAAGAGATTTTGTTTCTAAATCTATTAAGAAGGCTATGTCTGTTATTCCTCCTTCCAGTAATCGTAAAAGGTCTTTTAAAGCTTCTCATGTTTTAGATGACTTTTTAAACGAACATCATCATTCTGATTCTGTTTCTGATACTGATTTTTCTGGTTCAGAGGATTCTGTTTCAGAGATTGATACTGATAAATCTTCTTATTTATTTAAAATGGAATTTATTCGTTCTTTACTTAAAGAAGTCTTAATTGCATTAGAAATAGAGGATTCTGGTCCTCTTGTTACTAAATCTAAACGTTTGAATACGGTTTTTAAATCTCCTGCGGTTAGTCCGGGGGTTTTTCCCGTCCCTGATGCTATTTCTGAAGTAATCTCCAGGGAATGGAATAATATGGGTAATTCATTTACTCCTTCTAAACGGTTTAAACAATTATATCCTGTGCCATCTGACAGATTAGAATTTTGGGACAAAATCCCCAAAGTTGATGGGGTTATCTCTACTCTTGCTAAACGTACTACTATTCCTACGGCAGATAGTACTTCCTTTAAGGATCCTTTAGATAGGAAAATTGAATCCTTTCTAAGAAAAGCTTACTTATGTTCAGGTAATCTTCTTAGACCTGCTATATCTTTGGCAGATGTTGCTGCAGCTTCAACTTTCTGGTTAGAAGCTTTAGCACAACAAGTAACAGATCATAATACTCATAGCATTGTTAATCTTCTTCAACATGCTAATAATTTTATTTGTGATGCCATCTTTGATATCATTAGGGTTGATGTCAGGTATATGTCTTTAGCTATTTTAGCTAGAAGAGCTTTATGGCTTAAAACTTGGAATACTGATATGTCTTCTAAGTCAACTTTGCTTTCCCTTTCTTTCCTTCATTGTGTCCTAATCCTAAAAATTCTAAGGAAAGATCGTTGCATTCTTTGGATTTGGTTAGAGCTTTGAAATATTATGTTGAAGCTACTAAAGATTTCCGAAAGACTTCTAGTCTATTTGTTATCTTTTCTGGTTCTAGGAAAGGTCAGAAGGCTTCTGCCATTTCTTTGGCATCGTGGTTAAAGTCTTTGATTCATCATGCTTATGTTGAGTCGGGTAGAACTCCGCCTCAAAGGATTACAGCTCATTCAACTAGGTCAGTCTCTACTTCCTGGGCATTTAGGAATGAAGCTTCGGTTGATCAGATTTGCAAAGCAGCAACTTGGTCTTCTTTGCATACTTTTACTAAATTCTATCATTTTGATGTGTTTTCTTCCTCAGAAGCAGTCTTTGGTAGAAAAGTACTTCAGGCAGCTGTTTCAGTTTGATTCTTCTGCTTATATTTTCAGTTTTTTTCATTATAAGATTTAAACTTTGTTTTGGGGGTGGATTATTTCTTTCATGTAATTAACAAGAGTCCATGAGCTAGTGACGTATGGGATATACATTCCTACCAGGAGGGGCAAAGTTTCCCAAACCTTAAAATGCCTATAAATACACCCCTCACCACACCCACAAATCAGTTTTTACAAACTTTGCCTCCAAGGGAGGTGGTGAAGTAAGTTTGTGCTAGATTCTACGTTGATATGCGCTCCGCAGCAAGTTGGAGCCCGGTTTTCCTCTCAGCGTGCAGTGAATGTCAGAGGGATGTGAGGAGAGTATTGCCTATTGAATGCAGTGATCTCCTTCTACGGGGTCTATTTCATAAGGTTCTCTGTTATCGGTCGTAGAGATTCATCTCTTACCTCCCTTTTCAGATCGACGATATACTCTTATATTTACCATTTCCTCTACTGATTCTCGTTTCAGTACTGGTTTGGCTTTCTACAGACATGTAGATGAGTGTCCTGGGGTAAGTAAGTCTTATTTTCTGTGACACTCTAAGCTATGGTTGGGCACTTTATTTATAAAGTTCTAAATATATGTATTCAAACATTTATTTGCCTTGACTCAGAATGTTCAACTTTCCTTATTTCCAGACAGTCAGTTTCATATTTGGGATTATGCTTTAATTATCATATTTTTTCTTACCTCAAAAATTTGACTTTTTCCCTGTGGGCTGTTAGGCTCGCGGGGGCTGAAAATGCTTCATTTTATTGCGTCATTTTTGGCGCGGACTTTTTTGGCGCAAAAATTCATTTCCGTTTCCGGCGTCATACGTGTCGCCGGAAGTTGCGTCATTTTTTTGACGTTATTTTGCGCCAAAAATGTCGGCGTTCCGGATGTTGCGTCATTTTTGGCGCAAAAAGCATTTAGGCGCCAAATAATGTGGGCGTCTTTTTTGGCGCCAAAAAATATGGGCGTCGCTTTTGTCTCCACATTATTTCAGTCTCATTTTTCATTTGCTTCTGGTTGCTAGAAGCTTGATGTTTGGCATTTTTTTTTTCCCATTCCTGAAACTGTCTTATAAGGAATTTGATCTATTTTGCTTTATATGTTGTTTTTTCTCTTACATATTGCAAGATGTCTCACGTTGCATCTGAGCCAGAAGATACTACAGGAAAACCTCTGCCTGCTGGATCTACCAAAGCTAAGTGTATCTGCTGTAAACTTTTGGTAGCTATTCCTCCAGCTGTTGTTTGTATTAAATGTCATGACAAACTTGTTAATGCAGATAATATTTCCTTTAGTGATGTACCATTGCCTGTTGCAGTTCCCTCAACATCTAAGGTGCAGAATGTTCCTGATAACATAAGAGATTTTGTTTCTGAATCCATAAAGAAGGCTTTGTCTGTTATTTCTCCTTCTAGTAAACGTAAAAAGTCTTTTAAATCTTCTCTTTCTACAGATGAATTTTTAAATGAACACCATCATTCTGATTCTTTGGACTCTTCTGGTTCAGAGGATTCTGTCTCAGAGATTGATGCTGATAAATCTTCATATTTATTTAAGATGGAATTTATTCGCTCTTTACTTAAAGAAGTACTAATTGCTTTAGAAATAGAGGATTCTAGTCCTCTTGATACTAATTCTATACGTTTAGATAAGGTTTTTAAAGCTCCTGCGGTTATTCCAGAAGTCTTTCCTGTTCCTAATGCTATTTCTGCAGTAATTGCTAAGGAATGGGATAGATTGGGTAATTCATTTACTCCTTCTAAACGTTTTAAGCAATTATATCCTGTTCCGCCTGACAGGTTAGAATTTTGGGACAAAATCCCTAAAGTTGATGGGGCTATTTCTACCCTTGCTAAACGTACTACCATTCCTACATCAGATGGTACCTCGTTTAAGGATCCTTTAGATAGAAAAATTGAATCTTTTCTAAGAAAAGCTTATCTATGTTCAGGTAATCTTCTTAGACCTGCTATATCATTGGCTGATGTTGCTGCAGCTTCAACTTTTTGGTTGGAAACTCTAGCGCAACAAGTAACAAATCGTGATTCTCATGATATTATTATTCTTCTCCAGCATGCTAATAATTTCATCTGTGATGCCATTTTTGATATTATTAGAGTTGATGTTAGATTTATGTCTCTGGCTATCTTAGCCAGAAGAGCTTTATGGCTTAAGACTTGGAATGCTGATATGGCTTCTAAATCAACTCTACTTTCCATTTCTTTCCAGGGAAACAAATTATTTGGTTCTCAGTTGGATTCTATTATTTCAACTGTTACTGGTGGGAAAGGAACTTTTTTACCACAGGATAAAAAGTCTAAAGGTAAAAACAGGGCTAACAATCGTTTTCGATCCTTTCGTTTAAACAAAGAACAAAAGCCTGATCCTTCGTCCTCAGGAGCAGTTTCAGTTTGGAAACCATCTCCAGTCTGGAATAAATCCAAGCCTGCTAGAAAGGCAAAGCCTGCTTCTAAGTTCACATGAAGGTACGGCCCTCATTCCAGTTCCGCTGGTAGGGGGCAGGTTACGTTTTTTCAAAGAAATTTGGATCAATTCTGTTCACAATCTTTGGATTCAGAACATTGTTTCAGAAGGGTACAGAATTGGTTTCAAGATGAGACCTCCTGCAAAGAGATTTTTTCTTTCCCATGTCCCAGTAAATCCAGTGGAAGCTCAAGCATTTCTGAATTGTGTTTCAGATCTAGAGTTGGCTGGAGTAATTATGCCAGTTCCAGTTCCGGAACAGGGGATGGGGTTTTATTCAAATCTCTTCATTGTACCAAAGAAGGAGAATTCCTTCAGACCAGTTCTGGATCTAAAATTATTGAATCGCTATGTAAGGATACCAACGTTCAAGATGGTAACTGTAAGGACTATATTGCCTTTTGTTCAGCAAGGGAATTATATGTCCACAATAGATTTACAGGATGCATATCTGCATATTCCGATTCATCCAGATCATTATCAGTTCCTGAGATTCTCTTTTCTAGACAAGCATTACCAATTTGTGGCTCTACCGTTTGGCCTTGCTACAGCTCCAAGAATTTTCACAAAGATTCTCGGTGCCCTTCTGTCTGTAATCAGAGAACAGGGTATTGTGGTATTTCCTTATTTGGACGATATCTTGGTACTTGCTCCGTCTTTACATTTAGCAGAGTCTCATACGAATCGACTTGTGTTGTTTCTTCAAGATCATGGTTGGAGGATCAATTTACTAAAAAGTTCTTTGATTCCTCAAACAAGGGTAACCTTTCTGGGTTTCCAGATAGATTCAGTGTCCATGACTCTGTCTTTAACAGACAAGAGACGTCTAAAATTGATTACAGCTTGTCGAAACCTTCAGTCACAATCATTCCCTTCGGTAGCCTTATGCATGGAAATTCTAGGTCTTATGACTGCTGCATCGGACGCGATCCCCTTTGCTCGTTTTCACATGCGACCTCTTCAGCTCTGTATGCTGAACCAATGGTGCAGGGATTACACGAAGATATCTCAATTAATATCTTTAAAACCGATTGTTCGACACTCTCTAACGTGGTGGACAGATCACCATCGTTTAATTCAGGGGGCTTCTTTTGTTCTTCCGACCTGGACTGTAATTTCAACAGATGCAAGTCTCACAGGTTGGGGAGCTGTGTGGGGATCTCTGACGGCACAAGGAGTTTGGGAATCTCAGGAGGTGAGATTACCGATCAATATTTTGGAACTCCGTGCAATTTTCAGAGCTCTTCAGTTTTGGCCTCTTCTGAAGAGAGAATCGTTCATTTGTTTTCAGACAGACAATGTCACAACTGTGGCATACATCAATCATCAAGGAGGGACTCACAGTCCTCTGGCTATGAAAGAAGTATCTCGAATTTTGGTTTGGGCGGAATCCAGCTCCTGTCTAATCTCTGCGGTTCATATCCCAGGTGTAGACAATTGGGAAGCGGATTATCTCAGTCGCCAAACGTTGCATCCGGGCGAATGGTCTCTTCACCCAGAGGTATTTCTTCAGATTGTTCAATTGTGGGGGCTCCCAGAGATAGATCTGATGGCCTCTCATCTAAACAAGAAACTTCCCAGGTATCTGTCCAGATCCCGGGATCCTCAGGCGGAGGCAGTGGATGCATTATCACTTCCTTGGAAGTATCATCCTGCCTATATCTTTCCGCCTCTAGTTCTTCTTCCAAGAGTAATCTCCAAGATTCTGAGGGAATGCTCGTTTGTTCTGCTAATAGCTCCGGCATGGCCTCACAGGTTTTGGTATGCGGATCTTGTCCGGATGGCATCTTGCCAGCCATGGACTCTTCCGTTAAGACCAGACCTTCTGTCACAAGGTCCTTTTTTCCATCCGGATCTGAAATCCTTAAATTTAAAGGTATGGAGATTGAACGCTTGATTCTTGGTCATAGAGGTTTCTCTGATTCCGTGATTAATACTATGTTACAGGCTCGTAAATCTGTATCTCGAGAGATATATTATAGAGTCTGGAAGACTTATATTTCTTGGTGTCTTTCTCATCATTTTTCTTGGCATTCTTTTAGAATACCGAGAATTTTACAATTTCTTCAGGATGGTTTGGATAAGGGTTTGTCCGCAAGTTCTTTGAAAGGACAAATCTCTGCTCTTTCTGTTCTTTTTCACAGAAAGATTGCTATTCTTCCTGATATTCATTGTTTTGTACAAGCTTTGGTTCGTATAAAACCTGTCATTAAGTCAATTTCTCCTCCTTGGAGTTTGAATTTGGTTCTGGGAGCTCTTCAAGCTCCTCCGTTTGAACCTATGCATTCATTGGACATTAAATTACTTTCTTGGAAAGTTTTGTTCCTTTTGGCTATCTCTTCTGCTAGAAGAGTTTCTGAATTATCTGCTCTTTCATGTGAGTCTCCTTTTCTGATTTTTCATCAGGATAAGGCGGTGTTGCGAACTTCTTTTGTATTTTTACCTAAAGTTGTGAATTCCAACAACATTAGTAGAGAAATTGTGGTTCCTTCATTATGTCCTAATCCTAAGTATTCTAAGGAGAAATCATTGCATTCTTTGGATGTTGTTAGAGCTTTGAAATATTATGTTGAAGCTACGAAATCTTTCCGTAAGACTTCTAGTCTATTTGTTATCTTTTCCGGTTCTAGGAAAGGCCAGAAAGCTTCTGCCATTTCTTTGGCATCTTGGTTGAAATCTTTAATTCATCTTGCCTATGTTGAGTCGGGTAAAACTCCGCCTCAAAGAATTACAGCTCATTCTACTAGGTCAGTATCTACTTCCTGGGCGTTTAGGAATGAAGCTTCGGTTGACCAGATCTGCAAAGCAGCAACTTGGTCTTCTTTGCATACTTTTACTAAATTCTACCATTTTGATGTATTTTCTTCTTCTGAAGCAGTTTTTGGTAGAAAAGTTCTTCAGGCAGCGGTTTCAGTTTGAATCTTCTGCTTATGTTTTTTGTTAAACTTTATTTTGGGTGTGGATTATTTTCAGCAGGAATTGGCTGTCTTTATTTTATCCCTCCCTCTCTAGTGACTCTTGTGTGGAAAGATCCACATCTTGGGTAGTCATTATCCCATACGTCACTAGCTCATGGACTCTTGTTAATTACATGAAAGAAAACATAATTTATGTAAGAACTTACCTGATAAATTCATTTCTTTCATATTAACAAGAGTCCATGAGGCCCACCCTTTTTTGTGGTGGTTATGATTTTTTTGTATAAAGCACAATTATTCCAATTCCTTATTTTATATGCTTCGCACTTTTTCTTATCACCCCACTTCTTGGCTATTCGTTAAACTGATTTGTGGGTGTGGTGAGGGGTGTATTTATAGGCATTTTAAGGTTTGGGAAACTTTGCCCCTCCTGGTAGGAATGTATATCCCATACGTCACTAGCTCATGGACTCTTGTTAATATGAAAGAAATGAATTTATCAGGTAAGTTCTTACATAAATTATGTTTTTTCAGCGGAATTGGCTGTCTTTATTTTATCCCTCCCTCTCTAGTGACTCTTGCGTGGAAGATCCACATCTTGGGTATTCATTATCCCATACGTCACTAGCTCATGGACTCTTGCTAATTACATGAAAGAAAACATAATTTATGTAAGAACTTACCTGATAAATTCATTTCTTTCATATTAGCAAGAGTCCATGAGGCCCGCCCTTTTTGTGGTGGTTATGATTTTTTGTATAAAGCACAATTATTCCAATTCCTTATTTTTTATTCTTTCGCAGTTTTTTCTTATCACCCCACTTCTTGGCTATTCGTTAAACTGATTTGTGGGTGTGATGAGGGGTGTATTTATAGGCATTTTGAGGTTTGGGAAACTGCCCCTCCTGGTAGGAATGTATATCCCATACGTCACTAGCTCATGGACTCTTGCTAATATGAAAGAAATGAATTTATCAGGTAAGTTCTTACATAAATTATGTTTTTTTTGTGTGGTTTTATTTTAATTTGGCATGACTATAATATAGGATGTGACGCTCCATGCATGATTACACTCTGTTATTGATTGGGGGCATCTACTCTAACATATCGCATATTGCTCCTCATTGATGCCTTTTGCATATTGTTTGCCATGTTTGTTTTTGTACATTTGGTTAACTCTTGTAGCTAATAATTTACCTATGTGCTTAACTTAAACTGTGTATGCTTTGTTTTCATCATCTGTCTATCTATAACCAAATATCCTGCTGTTCACTTTATTTTAATTGGGCCACTCTCATTCGTTGCTGGAGGGGTGACATCACCAGGTGGGTGGCACCCTACTCTGAAGAGCGAGTGATTGGATGGCCTACCTTACATAAGGGTGTCCGGTGTGGGTTTATTCACATTGTATTTTTGTATGTCTGAGGAAGGGGCTAATCCCCCGAAAACTTTCACACATTTGGAATAAAATTCTGAAAAGTCCTGGCGAGTGCACTCGCTCTTTTGTCTCTCTATATCTGTGTGTGTGTGTGTGTATATGTATGTATGTATGTATGTATGTATGTGTATATATATATATATATATATATATATATATATATATATATATATATATATATATATATATATATATATATATATATATATATATATATATATATATATATATATATATATATATATATATATATATATATATATATATACACACACACACACACACAGGGCTGCACGATTAATCGCATTTGCGGTTTTAAACCGCGATAAAGCGCTGTGATTTTTTTGCAAAACAAAAAAATTCTATGTTGGTCATCAAAACGGGAGCGGAGAGGGTGGCTGAGAGGCGGACCTGAGAATGCCCACGAAACTGCCATTTTTGCCGAGATTGCAGTGTGTGTGGGAGCAACAGGCATTCATCTGGGAGTGGTGTGACAGCTCAAAGTTGTGAGCAATAAAGTGAGTATTGTGCAAAAATATTTTTGAGAGAGGGTGTCCAAATTTGTGATGCTAATTTAGATTGTCATTTTAATAGCAAGCACCTTCCAGCGAGAGTATGTGAAACTCCTTGAAAAATAGGGAGCTCCCTAAAGTCTCATACCCCTATGTAGAGACGTGGGTTGTATGACTCTCCCCTTATCAAAACTATTATGTTGGAGCTTAGTTTTACAGGTGATACATTTATTTTTTTTATTCTTACCGCCATCAGGATAATGGATTATAACCTGCATATTATAGACACACATGTACTGTATTCTCAGTTGAGCGTAAATTCCTCTCAAGCAGAATTTGCTGCTTCTTTGTACCTTATGATGCAGGCTCACATGAGAGACTGCAGCCACATATATGCAAGACCTTCCTGCTGCTTAGCCTCTCAGCCCCACCTCAGAGGTGGCTGAAATAAATTGCCCAAACTCACTGGTTCACAGTGATTGACAGTCCTTGCTAGGGCTGCAACCAACGATCATTTTCATATTCGATTAATTGGCCGATTTTTTATTTTTTCGATCGTATTAATAAAAAAAAAAATCCCTAAACTTCATAAAAATCTAAGAGACCCTCCGGGTCGTCCCATAATTTCAGGGATTTGATGTATTATGGAGAACCTGGGAAACTATGTGGATAAATTCTTGCAACCTTTTCTCACATCCCTCACATCTTATGTGAAGGATACCAGTGACCTGCTCAGAAAGATTGATGGTCTGGCAATAGAACAAGACACTTTGTTGGTGTCACTAGATGTTGAAGGACTCTACTTATCCATACCCCATGAGGTGGGATTAAGAGCGGCAAGATATTTTCTTGAAAGTAGAGGTCCTGCCTTTAGTAAACATACTGAGTTTGTCATTAACTTGCTACAATTTATTCTAACAATGTCTTTCTTTTTGACCAAAATTCTAGAAACAGATAAGGGGAACAGCAATGGGGGCCACTTGTGCCCCATCCTATGCCTGTCTCCATTTTGGCTTATGGGAAAGCCAGGTGGTTTTTGGTGAATTGCAAGATTGGTTAGATGAGCATGTCCTAATTTGGCTTTGTTACGTGGACGATGTGTTTCTCCTTTGTAGAGGCACGGAAGAGTCTCTAAAAGACTTTGTAAAGATACTCAATGTCAATGAATTTAATATTCTTTTGACTTTTGATTATAGCACTAGCGAATTAACCTTTTTGGATGTAAAAATCAAAAAAGAAGGGAGTTTGCTGGCTACAGAAATATACCGAAAGGACACAGCAACCAATAACATCTTAGAAGCATCGAGTCATCATCCTAAGTCTCTAATTAGAGGCATTCCGGTTGGGCAGTTTCTCCGCTTAAGGAGAAATTGCTCAAGTCTAAATAAGTATGATCAACATGCTGGAGAAATGTTCAGCAGATTTGAAAAGAGAGGCTACTCAAAACGTAATTTGAGATTTGCTAGGAATAGAGCAAGAAAAGCAAACAGAGATGACCTGCTCTATCAGACCAAGGACAAATCAAATGACCAAACAATTAGTTTTGTCACAGAATATAACTGCCATTGGGAAAAGATACGTTATATACTGAATGCAAAATGGCAATTCCTACAGGCTGATGAGGCTGTCTCAAAGCTTGTGGGGGTTCAACCTTCTTTGGTCGCTAGACGAGCTCCAAACTTAAAGGATAAGCTTGTCACAAGTTTCTATGTAAAAAGTCCAAGTTCTAAGGATTGGTTGGGTGAACATAGAAAAGTTAAAGGGTGTTTTCAATGTGGACACTGTGTTTATTGTAGATACATTGTCTGCTCAAAATCTTTCTCAACTGGAGGTACTGTTTTTCCCATAAAACAGTTTATTAACTGTAAAACAGAAAATGTTATTTATCTTATCTCTTGCAGTTGTCCGATGTTTTACATTGGCAAAACTAGACGCATGTTGAAGGACAGAGTGTCCGAACATAGAGATGATATAAAAGCAACTAAAGATGGTGACATAAAAAGTGGAGTAGCTATGCATTTTCTGCTACACCATAATTTGAACATAACTGATCTAAAAGTTACAGGTATAGAGACTTGTTCTCTGCTTGGTAGAGGAGGAGACATCGACAAAATACTCCTTAAAAAGGAAACAGCTTGGATGTATAAATTACAAACTTTGGCCCCAAAGGGTCTTAATGAGAAGTTTGAGTTTGATGCGTTCCTGTAAATATTTGGCTATTACTACTTTTGTTATTACATTTGATATATATATATATATATATATATAAATAAATAATTTTTTCACTTTTTATTTATAAATGACTCATTTAGAGGCAATTCATGCAAGTGTGTTTCTGTTTACTTGGTTTATTTAAGTTATGTCCTAATCAAGTTAACAGAAAAGGTGAGAGAAAAAACATGTTCATATGTTTGGGTCTTTTTTTCTAGCCCCATTTTACATTTAAATTTACAATACGCAATAAAACCATTCTCCTAATAAAGTTTTCAAATAACTTCTGGCTATCCTCGGGATTACCACAAAATATGCACTATGTATAATTATGCATCGTTTTCATAAAATATGGGGTATTTCGACATTTATATTACAGTCGTTATATATCCAATACATTTTTGAAGTTCTCTCTCTACCCGATTTTGAAAAGATGCATGTATTATATATTCTGTATATATAGTCTTTTAATACACATTATTATTTAGTAAGTGTTATTTTGCTTTTTTGTCTTTTTATTTTTCACTTTTCCTCATAAAGAATGTATGAAGCTGACACATTGGCTACAATATAGAAGTGCTTACTCAATTAGTGTGGACTACAAATGGTAAATAACAAGCATGGCCTATGATCCCTATTCGTTTGCCCTGAGAAAACCCCTTGACGCAGTGGTCACGTGGGGGTGAAACGCGCGTCGGCAGTGACATGCATGGAGCGGGCCGCTCAGCCCTGGAACAAACAAAGTTCGCAACAGAATGGAAACATTTGTTAACTAAATTAAGCAGTATGGATACATGATTGCTGCTTCTTTTGCTCGAGAGGAAGGCTTTGAGGATTACCATGCCTATATTTCGATAGAGGGAAGGAATTTTACACCTCTGAGAGAGTAATTACATGGCGTTTGAACTCTGGACAGTGTGTGAAAATTATACCATACGTTCGGAGGACATACATTTAATCACTTACCGTGTGGTTTAATATGATATTTGGATATATCACTTGCCTTTTGTTTCCTTGCAAATAATTCTGACACTTGATTGCATTTGTCAATTTATTTAGTAAAATTGTCACCTTGATATTAGGAAGACCAAGCATAGATCCTAAATGACTAACTTCATGACACCATATCCTTTCTATATGTTAGGGGTGCCCTCTGAAATAGGTGTTGCTTGGCTTCCCACTAGGTTTCAATTTACCACTCTTCAGTCAAAATCTATTTGTGTACTTAACATCATATGCATATATGCTCACAATGTATATACATTTTCTGTACAGCTGTGTTAAATATTTATTTAGCAAACATAGATCCTCAATGATTAACATGTTGGCCGATTAGTGCAGTTATTGCACTGCCATCCTCTGTTAGAGGTGTTGTTTGTCTATCTAAGCAAGTTATTAACTGTATGAGTGAATGTTGCAAATTTGATGTCCTAGGACTGTGTGACTTTTAGTTCTCTGTGCATTCTTTGTATGTGGTTCCCAGGAAAGCCAGTATCAGGGTCTCTGTCTGGTATTGGCTTTGCAGGAACTGTGTTGCACCGTCTTGTATTTTCCCTATTAGGGATACATGTTAAGGTTATTTTAACCTATTAAAATGAAAATGCTGATATCCCTGGCTTTTGTGTAGTTACTTATTTGGTATCTACAAATTTCTCTCTCAAAGTTTTTTCAATATATACATTTCAAGGGTCTGCATTTCCAATCCTTTAAACAGTTTTAGCTGTGTCTAATTTAAGGGCACAGCATAGCTTCAAACACAGCCTACTCCCCTTATCCTTTTTTAATAAACATTATTAAGAATGCGTGGGAGCGATTAGGTTCTTCCTTTTCTCCTTCCTCTTAATTTAAAAAGCTTTTCCCCGTCCCAGAGGCCCAACTAGAGTTGTGGGGGACCATTCCCAAGGTGGATGGGGCCATCTCCACACTTGCTAAGCGCACAACAATTCCTTTAGAGGTTAGTTCTTCGTTCAAGGAGCCTTAGGATAAGAAGTTGGGTAAACATGTTGCAAAAGATATTTCAACACACGGGTTTGTTTTTCAACCAGCAGCGGCGGTAGCCGTGGTTGCTGGAGCTGCGTCATATTGGTGCGATGCATTATTTAATATGATTGAGGGTGAACCCTCTTTCGAAAAGGTGCACGAAAAGATTAAGGCCCTAAAGGTGGCCAATTCTTCGTGACGCTAACATGCAGATTATCCACCTGAATGCCAAGGTGTCCGGTTTTTCGCTTCTAGCATGCAGAGCTCTGTGGCTAAAATCTTGGTCGGCAGACATGACCTCTAAGATGAGGCTGTTGTCTTTACCTTTCAAGGGCAAGATCCTGTTCAGTCCGGGTCTGGACTGTATCATTTTCACGGTTACAGGAGGCAAGGGTGCCTTCCTTCCCCAGGATAAGAAGGTGAAGCCTAAGAGTGCTAATTCTCGTCCCTTTCGCAGGGATAAGATGCAATGCGCTCAGCCCACCGCAAAGTGGACCAATCCAAGTGTGCCTGGAAGCCTGCTCAAGCTTGGAACAAGTCTAAGCAGCACAAGAAGCCCACTGAGACTCCGCATGAAGGGGGTCTGCGGACCAAGTGGGGGGGGGGGGCAGATTGTCTCTGTTCTTAGATGCCTGGTTGCAGGACAATCAAGACCCCTGGGTTCTGGAGATAGTCGCCTAGGGTTACAGGATAGGGTTCAGGTCCTCTCCGCCCAGGGGCAGATTCCTGCTGTCAAACCTGTCTTCAAGGCCGGAAAAGAGAGTCCTTTCTGGGTTGCGTGCAGGTTTTTTTCCGTTCTAGGGGTTATTGTACCAGTACCCCAGGCAGAAAGGGGTCTAGGGTATTACTCAAATTTGCTTGTGGTCCCAAAGAAGTAGGGCACGTTCCGCCCGATTCTGCACCTCAAATGTTTAAACAAGTTCCTGTCCATCATTCAAAATGGAAACAATCTAATCCATTCTGCCCCTAGTTCAAGAGGGGCAGCTAATGACCTCTATAGACTTGAAGGATGCCTATCTTTATGTTCCGATTCACAGGGACCATTACAGGTTCCTCAGATTTTCCTTTCTGGATCAACATTTCCAGTTTGTGGCCCTTCCCTTCGGTCTGGCGACGGCCCGAGAGTCTTTTTGAAGGTCCTGGGGGCCCTTCTAGCTGTAGCCAGATCCCAGGACATCGCTGTGGCGCGGTACCTGGACGACATCCTGGTTCAGGCGTCATCCCATCTGGCAGAGACCCACACCAGGGTTCTGCTGCAGTTATTTAAATCTCATGGTTGGAAGATCAATCTAGAGAAGAGTTCTCTGGTTCCCAGTACCAGGGTGGAGTTCTTGGGTACGATCATAGACTCTGTGTCCATGAAGATCTTTCTCACGCACAAGAGACGCACAAAGATGGAGTCTACCTGTCTTGCCCTCCAGTCTACAGTGAGACCATCTGTAGCTCAGTGCATGAAGATGATTGGGCTCATGGTCTCCAGCATGGACATCATTCCATTCGCCAGGTTTCATCTCAGACCTCTTCAGTTGTGCATGTTGAGACAGTGGAACGGCGATTATGCCGGTCTGTCGCAGCTGATATACATGGATGTGCCCACTCTGCTTTCCCTCTCCTGATGGATCTGCCTGGATTACCTGTCCATGGGAAGATCCTTCCTGAGACCTTCCTGGGAGATTGACCACTGACGCGAGTCTGGCGGGATGGGGAGCTGTCTAGGGTTCCAGGATGGCACAAGGGAAGTGGTCTCGCTTAGAGTCCCTTCTTCCAATAAATATTCTGGAGCTTCGAGTGATCTTTAACTCTTTGGCGGCGTGGCCTAGTCTGAGAGACTTCAGCTTTATCAGGTTCCAGGCAGACAATATCACCTCGGTGGCTTACATCAACCACCAGGGAGGCACGAGGAGCTCCCTGGCAATGAGGGAGGTGTCTCGGATACTGAAGTGGGCGGAGACCCACAGCTTTTCGCTCTCTGCGATCCACATCCGGGGTGTGGACAACTGGAATGCAGACTTTTCACCCAGGGGAATGGTCTCTTCACCCCAAGGTGTTTGCGGAGATCTGTCTCAGATGGGGGAACGCCCGAGAGAGGTTTCATGGCATCCAGATTGAACTGCAAGCTTCCCCGATACGAATCAAGGTCGAGGGACACCCAGGCGGAGCTAATAGACGCATTGGCGATGCCTTGGGGGTGCGGTCTAGTATACATATTACCTACGTTACCGCTTCTTCCTCGTGTAGTGGCGCGTATAAAGCAGGAGAGAGCGTCTTCCATTCGGATTGGTCCTTCGTGGTCAAGGAGGACGTGGTTGGCGGATCTAATGGGGATGTCATCCTCGCTGCCATGGAGGTTAATCTGTCGCAGGTATCTGCTGGAACAGGATCCTTTTCAACATCAAAATCTCGATTCTCTGAGGCTGACTGCATGGGGATTGAATGCTTAGTCTTGGCTAAAAGGTGTTTTGTGGAAAATGTGATTGACACTCTGGTTCAGGCAAGAAAGCTGGTCACTCGTTGCATCTATCATAAGGTGTGGAGGACTCATGGCTATCCTTGGCACAGGGTGAGGGTATCCAGGATTTTGTCCTTTCTTCAAGAGGGATTGGAGAAGGGCATCGCCGCTAGTTCCCTTAAGGGGCAAATTTTGGCTTTATCTGTTCTGTAACACATGAGACTTTCCTGATCTCCCTGACATACAATCCTTTGTTCTGACTCTATCTCAAATCAGGCCTGTCTTTAAGCATTCTGCTCCCCTTTGGAGCTTAAACTTGGTACTTAAGGTCTTGCAGAAGGTTCCGTTTGAACCTATGCATTCTCCTGACATAAAGATTCTGTCATGGAAGGTTCTCTTTCTGTTGGCCATTGCATTGGCACGCAGCGTTTCTGAGCTGGTGGCCTTGCAATATGAGCCCTCTTATCTGGTGTTTCATGCGAATAAGGCTGTTCTTTGCATTGGTGTAGGGTTTTTCCCCAAGGTGTGTCAAACCGCAACATTAATCAGGAGATAGTCGTTCCTTCTTTATGTCCTAATCCTTCTTCCTCTAAGGAGAGGTTACTTCATAATTTGGACGTGGTTCGTGCCTTAAAATTTTATCTTCAGGCCACAAAGGATTTCAGGCAATCTGACTCTTTTTGTCGTGTATTCAGGGAAGCGCACGGGTCAGAGGGCTTCTGCTACTACTTTGTCTTTTTGGCTGAGGAGCCTCATCCTCTTGGCCTATGAGACAGCGGGTCACAAGCCTCCTCAGAGGATTACGGCTCATTCCACTAGAGCGGTAGCTTCATCTTGGGCCTTCAAGAATGAGGCTTCTATGGAGCAGATTTGCAAGGCGACTACCTGGTCCTCTTTGCATACCTTCACTAAGTTTAACAAATCTGATGGTTTTGCTTCTGCAGAAGCGTTTTTTGGGAGAAAGGTTCTACGGCTGTGGTGCCCTTTAGATCAAGGGTCTGCCTTTTACCCTCGTTTCATTCAGTGTCCTCTAGAGCTTGGGTATATGTTCCCACTAGTAATGAATGAAGCCGTGGACTCTCCTCCCCTTTAGATGGAAAACATAAATTATGCTTACCTTATTTTATTTCCATCGAGGGGAGGAAAGTCCACGGCCTCCGCCTGTAGCTCCGATGGATGGACCTAAATTTTGTATTCTCTTCTGGCACCATTTATACCCTAATATTTCTCCTACTGTTCCTTGTTCCCTCGGCAGAATGACTGGGGGATTAGGGGAGTGGGGGAGGTATTTAAGCCTTTGGCTGGGGTGTCTTTGCCTCCTCCTGGTGGCCAGGTTTTTGATTCCCTCTAGAAATAAATGAAGCTGTGGACTCTCCTCCCCTCGATGGAAATAAAATTATCAGGTAAGCATAATTTGTTTTTATTGGTTTAAAAAAGGTTGCTTGACATGAGGGATTTATAATAATTACCCCAAATATTTGTCATGTTCTACTCACAATTTTGGTTAATAATCATGTGCCAAGTTCTTTTATGAGTGATTCAATTATGTGAAATATTTCCCATCCCTTCTAGATCTGTGTGTGTGTGTATCGTATATGAGATCCCTATTGTAATATATAATAATCTAGCTTAAGGGTTCAACCCCTGCCTCAGGAAAAGGGGATCCGACCCAAAGGAAGGGGAAAAGGAAGTGGGAAGTGACCCACCCAGACAAGCTGAGCAATAGCGGAGGAGGCAGGTGGCCCACACATGCGCTATATCTGTTTACCTCGTTAACTTGCCGTCTATTCCTGTTCTCAATATACATGATCCAAGGCTCTCAAATAGAGAGGAATTGAGGGAGAGGACCTCTCAAACCTGGTGAGCTGCCTTGCTGTTGGGCAGATTTATGAGATAAGTGCTATTTAATATTCTGGGGAAGCAGGAGCACAAATTAATGCACTTTATTTATTCATTTGGGACACATAATCTCTTCTCAGCTGGAGGGGTCTTATGTCTATTTTGTTACACAAACGTCTGGCAGATGTTCCAGACGTACAGTCTTTTTGTCAGCCCTTGGTAAGGATCAGGCCTGTATTCAAACCAGTTACTCGTCCCTGGAGTCTTAATTTAGTTCTTAAGGTTCTTCAAGGGGCTCCGTTTGAGCCTATGCATTCCTTAGATATTAAGTTATCTTGGAAAGTTTTGTTTCTTGTTGCCATTTCATCTGCTTGTAGAGTGTCGGAGCTCTCAGCATTACAGTATGAGTCACCTTATCTCATTTTTCATTCGGATAAGGTAGTTTTACGTACAAAGTTAGGGTTTCTCCCTAAAGTAATTTCTGACCGGTACATTAATCAGGAGATTGTTGTTCCTTCATTGTGTCCTAATCCTTCTTCTCAGAAGGAACGACTTCTCCACAATTTAGATGTTGTACGTGCTCTAAAATTCTTCTTACAGACGACTAAGGATTTTCGTCAGTCTTCTGCTTTGTTTGTTTGTGGTTTTCTCAGGAAAACGTAGGGGACAGAAAGCTACGGCTACTTCTCTTTCGTTTTGGCTGAAGAGTATCATACGTTTGGCCTAATAAAAGGTGGGGGGCCTCTCCTCTCTCTCCCCTCCCCATTTCAATCTTATCACCAAGATTTTCACCAGATATTTAGTAAGACGCCCTGAGTTTGTAAAGGGGAGGATCAGGTAGTCTATTTCTTTTTGTGGGAGTGTCTTTATGAGCGGTGCCCATTTTCTAAAAAAATTAAACTATATATTTTTCTGTGTTCATGTCAGTATCTAGTTTTTCCATAATACAATACTTTTTTAGTTAAGTCTAATTTTGAATCCTATTCGACAACCTTAAAAAATTATATTCTGAATCCTCTGATTTTGGACAATCTGTCCAAACTCTTTGAAATAACTTTAGTCCCCCCTACCAGAAGAACTTGCTTGAGGGCTGCACCTTCATATAGGTTTTAGGGGCAGGATTTGGTTTCTTATAAGGCTTGGTTTTATTCTAATTCGGAGATGTTCTCCAAATAGAGCCAGAGGCTTTAGGGGAAGGAGTAATTTTCTGTTCTCTATTCTGATGAAAGGAAGAAAAACCATTGGGAGCTTTAAATCTACCATTAGATTTCTTGTTTTGGGGCAGAAAAACTCCCTTACCCCCAGTAACAGTGGATATAATAGAATCATTTGTAAACCAAAAGGATCTTTACCTTGAAAAGAGAGATATATAATGTAGTTTTATAGACTGTCCGCATTCCAAGATTTAAGCCATAAAGCTAAAGACATGGATTTGACATTGATCTTCCTAATATCAAATATAGCATCACAAAATGATTTGCATGTTGTAGTAAAATAATAATTTTCGATAATTCAGAATCTGAAGACAACTCCTGTGCTAAACTGTCCAACCACAAAGTAGAAGCAGCAGCAACATCAGCCATAAATATAACAGGTCTAAGAATATAGCCAGAAAGTAAATATGCCCTTCTTGGATAAGATTCAAGCTTCCTATCTAAAGGATCCATGGCTACAGGTAAAGGATACAATTTCTTAAACCTAGAAGAAGAGTTAAGATGTACCAGGCTTAGACCATTCTTTAGCAATCGCATAAGAGATAGCGTCAGGAATAGGAAATACTTCATGAGTAATAACGGCCTTAAATACAGAATTTAGACAATTACTAGCTTTATCATCAGGAGATTTAGACTCCTCAATACCCAAAGTAAACAAAACTTCCTTTAAGAGAGAACAAATATATTCTAACTTAAATAAAAAAAGATTGGTCTGTGTCAGTCTCTGACGTGGCATCCTCTGAATCAGAGGAGACAACATCAGTATAGGATACGTCGGTATGCTGAAGGTCAGAACTTAATTCACTATGTTTAGGAAAACGTAGCAAAAACCTTATACATTTATTTGAAGGCAAAATAGCAATCATTGCATTCTCTATAGCTGTAACAATAAAATCTTACATTTCTGCAGTAATGCTATGTACATTTTGACAGAATAACAGTGTGTGTATTTGTACTCATAGATATATTTAACAGTTTGTTAAACAAAAACCACATAACAGAGCTGAATAATTTAGATTAGCTTAATTACAACATGCATACTTAGCTTTGTTAAATACCTGTTTAGGCAGCTCAAATCTTATCGTAACATCAGAGGCAGGTTCAGTTTGAGACATAATTGCAAAAAAGCTAAATTAGAATTTTTTTTTAAATAAATTAATTCTGCAAATTTATGTCCATGCTCCTATATATGATAAATATATAACAAGCTTGAGAGAATGGTAAACAGAGTGAAAAAAATATATAAAAAAGAAAACTGATTCATAAAATGCTGCATGAAAGCTCACTAAGTGTTTACTGAGAACACTGAATTCGCTGGGGGAGGAGCTTATAACAGCAATTTTGGCAGGAATTTTTTGGTGCCAAAAAATGGCACACGATGACACGTCACCCTATGACATAAATAGCATCATCACATGCGCGACATGCAAAGCTGAAGAGGATTTCTAAAACTCCTATCGCTCTAAAAAGCAGGTAAGAATTTTGATTTTATAAATGTACCAAAATAAAGCCTAATCGATACTGCTATTATAGCTGCATAAAATGTAATTATCAAGATTCCATGAGACTAACATAATAGCTAGCATCCCAATTTATAAATAAATTACTAGCTCCAAAAAAAAAAAAACCTGTATGTTTCATAGACTTTACCAACCTTGACAAATATTTAGCCACAAATAGTCGCTAAAAAAGAGCACTGAATTACTTACTCAAGGCATGTATACAAGCAATATATAACAACTTTACTTAAAAAGTGCCCAATCCATAGCCGAGTGTCTTACATGGTAAATATATACTTTTATTATATAAGACACCCATCCACATATAGCAGACAGCCAAACCAGTACTGAAATATATCAGCAGAGGTAATGGTAGAGGAGTATGTCGATCTGTAAAGGGAGGCAGCAGATGAATCCCTGCAACCAATTTACAGAGAGCCTTAGAATATAGGCAAAAACATGGTATCGTCGGGCAATACTCCCTTCACATCCCTCAGACAAACACTGTACTCAGAGAGGAATTGGGCTTCAAAATGCTTAGAAGAGCCTTTCACAGATGAAAATCAAGCACAACCTGCTTCACCTCCTCCACGAGGTGTGAGGTGGTGTCAGGTTTTTTTCCCCTGTTTTGTTTGCCATGTGCTGCTGGCAGCCATTTTACTCGCCTCTCTTGCTGACTATGGTGCATTGTGGGTGATGCTGCTCATTTCCTGCACATCCTTTTATGACCAGACTGGTGTGCATCATCCGTGTGAGACAGGATGCAATCTCAGAATTGTGATGTCATCTCTTATTATTTAAAGGGCCTCTGTTCAATATGCTTTGCCTTTGTGTTGTCTTAGACCTGTTTGTGAGCGTTCCTCTGTATTACCTGGCTGCCGGACGTCCTTCCTGATCCCTGGCTTGTTCCTGACTCTGCTGTTTTCCTTGTTCCTGATTCTGGCTTGTCTGACTATTCGCTTTGGCTCCTGACTCGGCTCGTCTGACTACCAGCTCTGGTTTTGACTCCTGGCTTATTTGACTTGTGGACTTTTTATTATTTTTTGCTATTAATAAAGGTGTGATTATTTTTGCACTTCTCGTCTGTCTGATTCCTGGCACTCTGACAGGTGGGAGGTGTATTTATAGGCATTTTGAGGTTTGGGAAACTTTGCCACCTCCTGGTAGGAATGTATATCCCATACATCGCTAGCTCATGGACTCTTGCCACTTACATAAAAGAAAGCTGTTTCTCCAACATAGGTGTGTCCGGTCCACGGCGTCGTCCTTACTTGTGGGATATTCTCCTCCCCAACAGGAAATGGCAAAGAGCCCAGCAAAGCTGGTCACATGATCCCTCCTAGGCTCCGCCTTCCCCAGTCATTCTCTTTGCCGTTGTACAGGCAACATCTCCACGGAGATGGCTTAGAGTTTTTTGGTGTTTAACTGTAGTTTTTATTATTCAATCAAGAGTTTGTTATTTTAAAATAGTGCTGGTATGTACTATTTACTCTGAAACAGAAAAGAGATGAAGATTTCTGTTTGTAAGAGGAAAATGATTTTAGCAACCGTTACTAAAATCGATGGCTGTTTCCACACAGGACTGTTGAGAGGAATTAACTTCAGTTGGGGGAAACAGTGAGCAGACTTTTGCTGCTTGAGGTATGACACATTTCTAACAAGACGATGTAATGCTGGAAGCTGTCATTTTCCCTATGGGATCCGGTAAGCCATTTTTATTACATAAGAAAAAAAAGGGCTTCACATGGGCTTTTAAGACTGTAGACATTTTCTGGGCTAAAACGATTGATATATAAGCATATTTTTTACTTCATAGCTTTGAGGAATTATTTTATTCTTGGGAATTATGTAAAATAACCGGCAGGCACTGTATTGGACACCTTATTCTCTAGGGGCTTTCCCTAATCATAGGCAGAGCCTCATTTTCGCGCCTCTATTGCGCACTTGTTTTTGGGAAGCATGACATGCAGATGCATGTGTGAGGAGCTCTGATACATAGAAAAGACTTTCTGAAGGCGTCATTTGGTTAAATATAAAAACGGCTCCGGTTCCGTTATTTTAAGCTTTCAAATTTGGTGTGCAATACTTTTAAGGCTTTAAGACACTGTGGTGAAATTTTGGTGAATTTTGAACAATTCCTTCATACTTTTTCACATTTGCAGTAATAAAGTGTGTTCAGTTTAAAATTTAAAGTGACAGTAACGGTTTTATTTTAAAACGTTTTTTGTGCCTGTTTAACATGTCTGAACTACCAGATAGACTGTGTTCTGTATGTGGGGAAGCCAAGGTTCCTTCTCATTTAAATAGATGTGATTTATGTGACACAAAATTTAGAGAAAATGATGCCCAAGATGATTCCTCAAGTGAGGGGAGTAAGCATGGTACTGCATCATCCCCTCCTTCGTCTACACCAGTCTTGCCCACACAGGAGGCCCCTAGTACATCTAGTGCGCCAATACTCCTTACTATGCAACAATTAACGGCTGTAATGGATAATTCTATCAAAAACATTTTAGCCAATATGCCCACTTATCAGCGAAAGCGCGACTGCTCTGTTTTAGAAAATACTGAAGAGCATGAGGACGCTGATGATATTGGTTCTGAAGTGCCCCTACACCAGTCTGAGGGGGCCAGGGAGGTTTTGTCTGAGGGAGAAATTTCAGATTCAGGGAAAATTTCTCAACAAGCTGAACCTGATGTGATTACATTTAAATTTAAATTGGAACATCTCCGCGCCCTGCTTAAGGAGGTGTTATCTACTCTGGATGATTGTGAGAATTTGGTCATTCCAGAGAAATTATGTAAAATGGACAAGTTCCTAGAGGTCCCGGGGCCCCCCGAAGCTTTTCCTATACCCAAGCGGGTGGCGGACATTGTAAATAAAGAATGGGAAAGGCCCGGCATACCTTTCGTCCCTCCCCCTATATTTAAGAAATTGTTTCCTATGGTCGACCCCAGAAAGGACTTATGGCAGACAGTCCCCAAGGTCGAGGGGGCGGTTTCTACTCTAAACAAACGCACCACTATCCCCATAGAAGATAGTTGTGCTTTCAAAGATCCTATGGATAAAAAATTAGAGGGTTTGCTTAAAAAGATGTTTGTTCAGCAAGGTTACCTTCTACAACCAATTTCATGCATTGTTCCTGTCACTACAGCAGCGTGTTTCTGGTTCGATGAACTAGAAAAGGCGCTCAATAAAGATTCTTCTTATGAGGAGATTTTGGACAGAATTCATGCTCTCAAATTGGCTAACTCTTTCACCCTAGACGCCACTTTGCAATTGGCTAGATTAGCGGCGAAAAATTCTGGGTTTGCTATTGTGGCGCGCAGAGCGCTTTGGCTAAAATCTTGGTCAGCGGATGCGTCTTCCAAGAACAAATTGCTTAACATTCCTTTCAAGGGGAAAACGCTGTTTGGCCCTGACTTGAAAGAGATTATTTCTGATATCACTGGGGTCAAGGGCCACGCCCTTCCTCAGGATAGGTCTTTCAAGGCCAAAAATAAACCTAATTTTCGTCCCTTTCGCAGAAACGGACCAGCCCCAAGTGCTACGTCCTCTAAGCAAGAGGGTAATACTTCTCAAGCCAAGCCAGCCTGGAGGCCAATGCAAGGCTGGAACAAAGGTAAGCAGGCCAAGAAACCTGCCACTGCTACCAAGACAGCATGAGATGTTGGCCCCCGATCCGGGACCGGATCTGGTGGGGGGCAGACTCTCTCTCTTCGCCCAGGCTTGGGCAAGAGATGTTCTGGATCCTTGGGCGCTAGAAATAGTCTCCCAAGGTTATCTTCTGGAATTCAAGGGGCTTCCCCCAAGGGGGAGGTTCCACAGGTCTCAATTGTCTTCAGACCACATAAAAAAACAGGCATTCTTACATTGTGTAGAAGACCTGTTAAAAATGGGAGTGATTCATCCTGTTCCATTAGGAGAACAAGGGATGGGGTTCTACTCCAATCTGTTCGTAGTTCCCAAAAAAGAGGGAACATTCAGACCAATCTTAGATCTCAAGATCCTAAACAAGTTTCTCAAGGTTCCATCGTTCAAAATGGAAACCATTCGAACAATTCTTCCTTCCATCCAGGAAGGTCAATTCATGACCACGGTGGATTTAAAGGATGCGTATCTACATATTCCTATCCACAAGGAACATCATCGGTTCCTAAGGTTCGCATTTCTGGACAAGCATTACCAGTTTGTGGCACTTCCGTTCGGATTAGCCACTGCTCCAAGAATTTTCACAAAGGTACTAGGGTCCCTTCTAGCGGTGCTAAGACCAAGGGGCATTGCAGTAGTACCTTACTTGGACGACATACTGATTCAAGCGTCGTCCCTTCCACAAGCAAAGGCTCACACGGACATTGTCCTGGCCTTTCTCAGATCTCACGGGTGGAAAGTGAACGTAGAAAAAAGTTCTCTATCTCCGTCAACAAGGGTTCCCTTCTTGGGAACAATAATAGACTCCTTAGAAATGAGGATTTTTCTGACAGAGGCCAGAAAATCAAAACTTCTGAACTCTTGTCAAATACTTCATTCTGTTCCTCTTCCTTCCATAGCGCAGTGCATGGAAGTAATAGGTTTGATGGTAGCGGCAATGGACATAGTTCCTTTTGCACGAATTCATCTAAGACCATTACAACTGTGCATGCTCAGTCAGTGGAATGGGGACTATACAGACTTGTCTCCGACGATACAAGTAGATCAGAGGACCAGAGATTCACTCCGTTGGTGGCTGTCCCTGGACAACCTGTCACAGGGGATGAGCTTCCGCAGACCAGAGTGGGTCATTGTCACGACCGACGCCAGTCTGGTGGGCTGGGGCGCGGTCTGGGGACCCCTGAAAGCTCAGGGTCTTTGGTCTCGGGAAGAATCTCTTCTCCCGATAAATATTCTGGAACTGAGAGCGATATTCAATGCTCTCAAGGCTTGGCCTCAGCTAGCAAAGGCCAAATTCATACGGTTTCAATCAGACAACATGACGACTGTTGCGTACATCAACCATCAGGGGGGAACAAGGAGTTCCCTGGCGATGGAAGAAGTGACCAAAATCATTCAATGGGCGGAGACTCACTCCTGCCACTTGTCTGCAATCCACATCCCAGGAGTGGAAAATTGGGAAGCGGATTTTCTGAGTCGTCAGACATTTCATCCGGGGGAGTGGGAACTCCATCCGGAAATCTTTGCCCAAATTACTCAGTTGTGGGGCATTCCAGACATGGATCTGATGGCCTCTCGTCAGAACTTCAAGGTTCCTTGCTACGGGTCCAGATCCAGGGATCCCAAGGCGACTCTAGTAGATGCACTAGTAGCACCTTGGACCTTCAAACTAGCTTATGTATTCCCTCCGTTTCCTCTCATCCCCAGGCTGGTAGCCAGGATCAATCAGGAGAGGGCATCGGTGATCTTGATAGCTCCTGCGTGGCCACGCAGGACTTGGTATGCAGACCTGGTGAATATGTCATCGGCTCCACCATGGAAGCTACCTTTGAGACGAGACCTTCTTGTTCAAGGTCCGTTCGAACATCCGAATCTGGTCTCACTCCAACTGACTGCTTGGAGATTGAACGCTTGATCTTATCAAAGCGAGGGTTCTCAGATTCTGTCATTGATACTCTTGTTCAGGCCAGAAAGCCTGTAACTAGAAAAATCTACCACAAAATATGGAAAAAATATATCTGTTGGTGTGAATCTAAAGGATTCCCTTGGGACAAGATAAAAATTCCTTAGATTCTATCCTTTCTTCAAGAAGGTTTGGAGAAAGGATTATCTGCAAGTTCTTTGAAGGGACAGATTTCTGCCTTGTCTGTGTTACTTCACAAAAAGCTGGCAGCTGTGCCAGATGTTCAAGCCTTTGTTCAGGCTCTGGTTAGAATCAAGCCTGTTTACAAACCTTTGACTCCTCCTTGGAGTCTCAATTTAGTTCTTTCAGTTCTTCAGGGGGTTCCGTTTGAACCCTTACATTCCGTTGATATTAAGTTATTATCTTGGAAAGTTTTGTTTTTGGTTGCAATTTCTTCTGCTAGAAGAGTTTCAGAATTATCTGCTCTGCAGTGTTCTCCTCCTTATCTGGTGTTCCATGCAGATAAGGTGGTTTTGCGTACTAAACCTGGTTTTCTTCCGAAAGTTGTTTCTAACAAAAACATTAACCAGGAAATAGTCGTGCCTTCTTTGTGTCCGAATCCAGTTTCAAAGAAGGAACGTTTGTTGCACAATTTGGATGTAGTTCGTGCTCTAAAATTCTATTTAGATGCTACAAAGGATTTTAGACAAACATCTTCCTTGTTTGTTGTTTATTCTGGTAAAAGGAGAGGTCAAAAAGCAACTTCTACCTCTCTCTCTTTTTGGCTTAAAAGCATCATCAGATTGGCTTACGAGACTGCCGGACGGCAGCCTCCTGAAAGAATCACTGCTCATTCCACTAGGGCTGTGGCTTCCACATGGGCCTTCAAGAACGAGGCTTCTGTTGATCAGATATGTAAGGCAGCGACTTGGTCTTCACTGCACACTTTTACTAAATTTTACAAATTTGATACTTTTGCTTCTTCTGAGGCTATTTTTGGGAGAAAGGTTTTGCAAGCCGTGGTGCCTTCCATCTAGGTGACCTGATTTGCTCCCTCCCTTCATCCGTGTCCTAAAGCTTTGGTATTGGTTCCCACAAGTAAGGATGACGCCGTGGACCGGACACACCTATGTTGGAGAAAACAGAATTTATGTTTACCTGATAAATTACTTTCTCCAACGGTGTGTCCGGTCCACGGCCCGCCCTGGTTTTTTAATCAGGTCTGATAATTTATTTTCTTTAACTACAGTCACCACGGTATCATATGATTTCTCCTATGCAAATATTCCTCCTTTACGTCGGTCGAATGACTGGGGAAGGCGGAGCCTAGGAGGGATCATGTGACCAGCTTTGCTGGGCTCTTTGCCATTTCCTGTTGGGGAGGAGAATATCCCACAAGTAAGGATGACGCCGTGGACCGGACACACCGTTGGAGAAAGTAATTTATCAGGTAAACATAAATTCTGTTTTTTATTTTATCCCTCCCTATATAGTTACTCGTGGACTTCCACATCTTGGGTATTATATCCCATCAGTAACTAGCTTGTGGACTCTCGCCACCATGAAGGAACAAAAAATTGAAGTGAAAAATTTGCCCCCTCAGAGAACTGGCAGATAGGCCCTTATCAAGACCATCATGAAAGAACTGCAATATCCTAAGAATTCTGAAAGAATGCCAGAAAAAAAACCCCCATGATCTGCACACCAAGAAATAAAAGGCTTTCCAGACCTTGTTAAATATTCTCCTAATTACACGCTTACAAGCCTGAATCAAGGTTTCAATCACAGAATCGGAGAAACCCCTATGTCTAAGGACTAAATTCAATTTTCATGCCATTAAGTTCAGAGACTTGCGATCCGGGTAAAAAAACTGACCTTGAGACACAAGGTCTGACCTCCAGAGGAAGAGGCCAAGGAGGGCAGCTGGACATCAGAACAAGATCTGCATACCAAATTCTGCAAGGCCACACTGGGGCAATCAGGTTTACTGAAGACTTCTCTAGGCTTATCTTGGAAATCACTCTGGGAAGTACCAGAGAAGGAAATAGAAAGGCAAGCTGAAATGACCAAGGAACTACTAGGATATCCACTAACTGCCAGAGGATCCCTGGACCCACCATGGTCTAGGTAAGTTCTTACATAAATTTATGTTTTCTTTTTCTAGACAAAGTCTAGAGGGAAATCAAAAGCTTCTAATCATTTTTGTTCCTTTCATCTGAATAATGAACAAAAGGTTTACTACTCTGCTCAGAAAAAAAGGCCCCTCTGTTCTATCTGGAGACCTAGTGCTAACTGGAACCAGTCAAAGCAGGGTAAGAAATCTAATACTACTACCATGACTGCATAAAGTTGCGGACCTCAATCAAGAAGTTCTTGTAGGGTGCAGATTAAGCCGCCTTCAGGAGGCTTGGTTTCAGTTTGTTCCAGATCCCTTCGTTCTGAATATAGTTCCTCAGATATTTCAAATAGGAATCAGAACATGGCCTCCCAGAGAAGAGGGTGGTTTTTTTTCTGTCCAATCTTCCAAGGAATCCTGTAAAAGCACAAGCTTTTTTCATATCTGTCTTAGATCTGAAAGCTATGGGAGTGATTGTTCCAGTTCATTTGCAGGAACAGGGTATGGGATTTTATTCAAATATCTTCATTCTTCCAAAGAAGGAAAACTCTCTGAACAAGTTTTGTAAGGCTTCCATCTTTTCAAAATGGAAACTATAAGGAATATTCTGCCTTTTTGTTCAGCAAGGATAGATTGTCAAGGACAGATAATGTCAACCATAGATTTTTATGTCAAAGGGACAGTCTACTCCAGAATTTTATTGTTTAAAGGGATAGGAAAGTCAAAATTTAAACTTACATGATTGAGAGAGATCATGTAATTTTTAAGTCACTTTTCACATATATTTTCAAATGTAAATTCGTTCTCTTGGTATCACTTTGTCATAGATCCAGGGTTGCAGGGTAGGGATGTTTGGTTGGTAGTTTTACAGTGCTGATTCAGCAGGAACGCAAGGGGTTAAGGGAGGATTTGATGGGAAACTGTTTTTACTGTTTGTTTATATGTTAAAGGGACAGTCTTAGTCAAAATTAAACTTTCATGATTCAGGGCATGCAATTTTTTTTTTTAAATTCTTTATTTATGAACAACATTGTGTAGTATAATATATGATAAATTAAACCTCGCAATAGGTACAATAAGAGGATGCACGATATACATATAATACCCTTATATGTGCAGTAGAAAAAATAATAAAAGGAAATCAGAAAAAATGTATTATATGTCTTTACAATTGTAACTACACCTTGTTGAAATTTTATACTTTACATAAAAAAAGTAAAAGAAACAATAAGAGCAACAACCAATCAAAAACGGGGAAGAAAAAAAGGGGGGGGGGGAGGACAGAGAAGACCTGATTACCATAATCCTAGCAACACCAGGTCAGAGTTTCGAAAAGGATATATTAGATATTCAATTTGAGGAGGGGGGAGTGCTTTTATGAACGCTGACCGTTTAAGAAAAAAACCTAGTGATAGCTTCGTTATCAGTGTTAATATTAAATTGTTCAAGGATACACTGTTTCCTTAAGCAATTTTTGATTTCCAAAATACTAGGTACTGTTCGCATTTTTCATTTCTTAAAGATGAGATATCTAACGGCCAAAATGGTCATGTTAATAATTTTATTGTTGAGCCGCTTATCTTCTGGGTTGAAGCAGAAAAAAACTATGTTCGTTGGTGACATGGTTAGAGAAGGGGCATTCAATATTTTACGAAGCCAGAATTGGACTTTGAACCAAACATTTCTAATTTTTGGGCAGGCCCATATCATATGCAGAAGGTTCGCTGAAGGACAAGAACACTTGGGACAGGCACTGAAGTCAATGTTTCCACATTTAAATCCCTTTTCTGGAGTAAAATAGGTCATATGGAGTAACTTCAGATGGGACTCCCTCCAGGTAGAGGAAAAGGTTACTCTGGTAACCTCTCGTATTGAGAGATGAGGTAGCTTGGGATCTAATTCTAGAGTTAACAATGCGGCCCACTTGATACAAATTCTATTGAGATTAACCATGCCGCTATCTGAAACCAAGATCGTATAGCAAGGAGAGATTGACATGTGTCCATTTTTAACTAAGATAAGCCAATTCTCGATATTCCCTAGAGACCAGTTCCATCCATACTCATTTGTAAGTTTCAGTGCTTAGTGTCTTGCCTGGAGGTAGACAAAAAAATTTCTATGTGGAAGATTGAATTCCGTTCTAAGAGAGTTGAATGATTTAAGTTTTTCTCCATATCTAGAATCTGATGTGTGTTGGAAAGACCTACAGAAATTCCATTTTGTAAAGAGTGTTGAAGATAATCCTGCTTGAAACGGAGGGTTCCCCAGAAATGGAATGTATCTTGACACAATGTTCTCTAACATGTTGCAGATCTTTTTCCATGCTAAAATTGGGTTGTATAAAGATCTCAATTTTTTTTTCAGTTGGAATGAGAATAGTATCAGTATGGATAAGTGAGACAGGAGAAAGGGGGTTCGTTATACGTTTTTCAAGGTCATTATTTGTAACATAATCTCTTGAAAAAAGCCAATCAGTCACAATACGAGCTAAGAAAACATAGTTATATGTAAGATCGGGTAAAGCCAGTCCTCCGTATCTTACTGGAAGAAAAAGTTTCGAGAGTGAAATTCTAGACCTCCTATTTTGCCATATGAATGATCTCAATTGAGAATTAAAGAGAGTTAAGTCCTTCTTCCTTAGGAGCAAGGGTATATTCTGGAGGATGTAAAGCACTTTAGGAAGGAGAATCATCTCTTATGCTGCTATGCGTCCAGATAGAGAAATAGGTAAGTTATGCCAGTTTTTAAAAGTATCTTTGATTTTATTTAGGGTTGGAATAATATTGAGAACACCAATTGTCAGGATTAGAGGATATAGATGTACCTGAAAGAGTCATGTACTACAGAGAAGGGTACACTTGTACAAGAATCCGCTGTCTGCTTAATCCAAAGAAATTCAGATTTTGTTATATTAACCTTGTACCCAAAAAAAGATCCAAACTCTTGAATAATTGAGAGAAGTCTAGGTATGTTCGTTTGAGTATTCACCATATATATGAGAATATCGTCTGCATTAAGTGCAATTTTTAATTCCTTCCTGCCTACTTTAATTCCCTCAAGTTGATGTCTAATTAGTATAGCAAGAGGTTCGATGGAAATATTAAAAAGTGGGGAAAGGAGACACCCTTGCCTGGTTCCCCTACATAGGGTTATATCACGAGACAACTGCCCATTGACAAACAGCCTCGTAGAGGCCTTTTGATATAATTTGTTAACAAACTTGATGACATTTTCTTTCAGTCCAAATGTTTCTAGGGCAAATAGATGATGGTCATAATGAACTGAATCAAAGGTCTTTTCGGTATCTATGGCTAGAATTGCCAGGTCCGAGAGAGTCCCTTTTCCTGTTTGAGCAGAAGCTTCACCTGTCTTGAAATCTATAGTAAGGAGAAGTTCCCTTATTTTTGCAGCGGAATTCCTGTTCTTCATGAAACCGGCCTGATCCATATTAATAATAGAGGGAAGAAGAGGTTGAAGCCAGAATGGCAGTTAACAGTTTATAGTCTGTGTTCATAAGAGCGATAGGTCTATATAAGATTCCTTCATAGTTGGGTCTTTTCCCTTTTTTAGTATCAGTCGTATATGAAGCTGTGATGTTGATTGACGGACCGTTTCCTTCTATGTATATATAATTAAATAGTGATGTAAGATGAGGTGTTATAGAAGAAGATAGCATTTTATAGAATTCATTGGGAAGTGCTTCCGGGCCAGGTGCTTTATAATGAGCCAACTTTTTAATTGTTTTGGCCATTTCTAAGTCAGTTATAGGAGAATACAGGTGTTTGAGGGACAGGAGATTTTGCGCCAGAAACCCTCACGCTCCTCAAAATTAGAGGGTTTAAGAGAATATATATCCCTGTAATAGGTTAAAAAAAAGTGTTCACCAATTCTTCAGATGATCTAAGAATTTGGCCTTCTGCTTGTAGGGAGTCTATCAGGTGACAGCCTGTGTCCTGCTTTACAAGTTTTACCAACAGTTTCCCTGTCTTATTCCCATATCTATGCAGTTTTGCTTGAAACCTAATATCTTTTTGAGTTGATTTATATAATAACAATGAGTCTTTCTCCCTCAGCGCTGAGATATATTTGACCCATTTCTGCGGCGTCTTTTCAACTAAGTAAGAATTGTAAGTATTTGTAACTGCGCATAAGAGTTCGTTCTCCTGTTTTTTTTTAAATTTTCTGGTCCGCATAATACTATAGGCTAAGATTTTCCCCCCTTAAGACCGCTTTAGCAGTTTCCCAAAATAGGGCAGGGCGATTCGTAGCTTCAGAGTTAAATGAGGCAAATTCACCAAATTTGACTTTGAGACAGTTTTTAAATTTGACATCAGAGACTAGGAATGTGGGAAAAAAGAAGCGATTATTTGTAGGTAAGGGAGCATTAAGCTTAAATTCAAGACAGGTGGGAGCGTGATCGGAGACTGCAATAGGGGTAGTATTTGAGCCAAGACTTTCTGTTTACATAGCCTTTCATCAATCAAAAACATTTCAATCCGTGAAAGTGATTTATGTGCTTTAGAAAGGCATGTAAAGTCACGTAAATCAGGGCTTTGTAGTCTCCATATGTTGTGCACACGTAGATTATTAAAGATCCTTGATAAAAGTTTTGACTCAAGATTATCTCTTTTTGTCTTTTTAAAAGCAACATTCTGTCTGTCTATCAAGGGGATACTGTGGAGCCATATTAAATTCACCATCCATTATTAAGAAACCTTCTGCACAAGTCCTGAGCCTAGCCTGCAGAATATCCCAAAACGTGAGATCAAAAACGTTCGGGGCATATACAATACATAAGGTATAAAGAACATTGGCAATTATGATTTTCAAGATAAGATATCTTCCCTCTCGGTCGGGCTTTTTATACAGTATCTCATAGTTGAGTCTTTTGCCCAGCAAAATAGCAACTCTGCCCTTTCGGCGCACACTAGGGGAGAAAAAAAACCTCTTTAACCCAAGAGGATTTGAGTTTAAGAACTTCTTCTGCTTTCAAGTGAGTTTCTTGTAGAAAAGCGATAGCAGTATTGATTTTCTTAAGATGGGATATTATAGTTTTCCTTTTAATGAAAGATGTGAGACCTCCTATGTTCCAGGAGGTAAATTTAACTCTAACAGCCATAGGAATTATTTATGTGCAAAGAGGCGGGGGGAAATGCAGAGAAAAAGGGAAAAAACAAGCATCATACACCAGGTAGACCACTATACCGCCTAAGCCGTCTATCACCCTAAACTGGAAGAACCCAAGCGTAAGGGAAAAATAAAAATGACAAGGGGGAAATGTGAATTGAAAAGAAAAGGGAGCAGCTATTGCCACCTGTATCAACATTTATTCAGAGGAACCGTTCTTAGTGTAGAAGTTTTCTGCCGAGGATATATAAAAAAAATTGTGGTATTATCGAGGACCAATCTAAGCCTGGCAGGGTGTAATAGTCGCGCGCAACCCTTGGTGTATAAATTTTGTGCACACAGGAGCTAATTCCCTTCTTTTCGCAGCTGTTTCTGCTGCATAGTCCTGAAATAGAAGAATTTTAGCTTCCCTAAGAAAAACAGGTTGATGCTTACAGAAAGATTGTAAAAGAGTGATTTTATCTTGGTAATTCGTGAGTTTGACTATAATTGGTCTTGGCCTCGTATTGGATTTAGAGGGGGCTGCTGGTCATATCCTATGTACACGTTCTATAATTATTTTTGGGTAAGTCTCAGGATACTTTAACAACCGTGGAAGTGTGGTTGCAAGTAATTTGTTTAAATCTTCAAACGGTTTTCTTTCATGTAATTGGCAAGAGTCCATGAGCCAGTGACATATGGGATATACAATCCTACCAGGAGGGGCAAAGTTTCCCAAACCTCAAAATGCCTATAAATAAACCCTCACCACACCCACAATTCAGTTTCTCTTACATGGTGTATCCAGTCCACGGATTCATCCTTACTTGTGGGATATTCTCCTTCCCTACAGGAAGTTCAAAGAGAGCACACAGCAGAGCTGTCCATATAGCTCCCCCTCAGGCTCCGCCCCCCCCCCAGTCATTCTCTTTGCAGCTCTAACAAGTAGCATCTCCACGGGAGTGTGAAGGGAATGTGGTGTTAGATTTGAAGTTTTTATTTCTTCAATCAAAAGTTTTTTATTTTAAAATAGTGCCGGTTTGTACTATTTAATCTGAGGCAGAAAGTGAAGAAGATTTCTGCTGAGAGGAAAACGATTTTAGCATGTTGTAACTAAAATCCATTGCTTTTCCCACGCAGGACTGTTGAGTACCAGAAAACTTCAGTTGGGGGGAACAGTTTGCAGGCTTAACTGCTTTAAGGTATGTTTCAGTCATTTTTTTCTAGTCAAGACTTAGTAATGCTAGAAGACTGACAAGAATCCCCATGTGGGAAAGGTAAGCCATATTCTAAGACTTAGTATAGAAGGAAGGCTTATTGGAAGGGCTCAAAACACTGGTGGACACTGTTAAGGGGCAATCAATTATTTTTTAACATAAATCTGACTTTAATACAAGTTTTATTACATTTGAAACACTCTTTTGGGGTTTATTCCGCATGGCATATATTTAGACACCTATTTTGGCTTGGGAAGGCCCCACAACTCCAGAGTGAAGATGGAGGGGGCCTGAATTTCGCACCTCAGTTGCGCAGTTGATTTTACAGACAGCTTCATGCAGATCCATGTGAAGGGTCCAAAGATTACTTGAGGACTTCAGAGAGGCTTATTTTCGATCAAAACTAATCCCCAAGGAAGGTAGGGCAACAGCAAGGCTGTGGCATGGTTAATTTGCTCCTGTTTGGGCAGTAGGGGGTTAATTGACTTGAAATTTACTGTGCAATCATTTCAAAGCATTAGGATCATATGGTGAAAATTTCATAAAGATTGGATGATTTTTGGAGGTTTAGTAAAAAAGTATGCGCTTTTTATTATTTAAAGGCACAGTACCGTTTTTTCAAAAATTGTATTTTACTTTATTTGAGTGCTGTCTAAGTCTGTTTAACATGTCTGAGCCTACAGATAGACCTTGTTCTATGTGTTTAATAGCCATGCCGGTACCCCCTTTACATTTGTGTTTAAAGTGTGCTAAGGTATCTAAACATTTTAAAGACCATGCAGTGACACTGAAAAATTTAGCCCAAGATGATTCTTTAACGGAAGGTAACGAGGATAGACCTCCTTCCTCTCCCCATGTGTCGACACCAGTTACGCCCGCGCAAGCAATGCCTAGTACCTCTAGCGCATTGGCCCCTATTACATTACAACAATTAGCAGCAGTCATGGATAATTCCCTTGCGGCATTTCTATCCAAACTGCCAGTTTTTCCTAAAAAGTGTTATAGCTCAGTTTTAAGAACAGAGGATGAACAATCAGAAGTTTTGGATGATTTATCTGTTGTACCCTCACAACCCTCTGAAGTGGCAGTGAGGGATGTACTGTCTGAGGGAGAAATTTCTGACACAGGAAACATTTCTCAGCGGGCAGAATCAGATTCCTTAGCGTTTAAATTTAAGCTGGAACACCTCCGCGTACTGCTTAAGGAGGTTTTAGCTACGCTAGTTGATTGTGACCCCATGGTGGTCCCACAAAAATTGTGTAAAATGGACAAGTTTCTAGAAGTCCCTGTATACACTGATGCGTTTCCGATCCCGAAGAGGGTGGCGGATATTGTGACTAGGGAGTGGGAGAAACCAGGTGTACCTTTTGTCCCCCCCCTATCTTTAAGAAAATGTTCCCCATAACTGACCCCAGGCGGGACGCGTGGCAGACGGTCCCTAAGGTAGAGGGAGCAGTTTCAACACTAGCCAAGCGCACAACCATACCAGTAGAAGACAGTTGTGCTTTCAAAGATCCTATGGATAAAAAATTAGGTTTACTAAAGAAAATATTTGTTCAACAAGGTTTCAACCGATTGCCTGCATTATTCCTGTAACTACTGCAGCAGCTTTTTGGTTTGAGGCGCTGGAGGAGTCGCTCCAGAGGGAGACTTCATATGACTAAGTCATGGATAGAATTCATGCTCTAAAGCTGGCTAATTCTTTTATCACAGATGCTGCTTTACAATTAGCTAAGTTAGCGGCAAAAAATTCTGGTTTTGACATTATGGCGCGAAGAGCGCTTTGGCTCAAATCGTGGTCGGCTGAGTCGTCCAAAACAAAATTACTAAATATTCCTTTCAAGGGAAAGGACCCTATTCGGCCCCGAGTTGAAATAAATTATTTCGGATATCACTGGGGGAAAGGGCCATGCCCTCCCGCAAGATAGACCGTTTAAGGCCAAAAACAAGGCTAATTTTAGCTCCTTTCGCAACTTCAGGAGCGGACCTGCTTCAACCTCTGCAACCGCAAAGCAAGAGGGTAACACTTCCCAGCCCAAAGCAACCCGGAAGCCTTTGCAGGGCTGGAACAAGGGTGAACAGGCCAAGAAGCCTGCTGCTGCTTCCAAGACAGCATGAAAGGGTAGCCCCCGATCCGGGACCGGATCTAGTAGGGGGCAGACTTTTTCTCTTTGCTCAGGCTTGGGCGAGATGTTCCAGATCCCTGGGCATTAGAAATCGTTGCTCAGGGGTATCTTCTAGAATCCAAGGACTCTCCTCCAAGGGGAAGGTTCCACATTTCTCGTTTGTCTTCAGACCAGACAAAGAAACAGGCGTTCTTACGCTGTGTAGAAGTTCTTCTAAAGATGGGAGTGATTCACCCAGTTCCAATTGTAAATCAAGGACTGAGCTTTTACTCAAACCTGTTTGTAGTTCCGAAAAAGGAAGGAACTTTCAGGCCAATCTTGGATTTAAAAATTCTAAACAAATTCCTCAGAGTTCCATCATTCAAAATGGAAACCATTCGGGCAATCTTACCGATGATCCAGGAAGGTCAATATATGACTACCGTGGATTTAAAGGACGCGTACCTTCATATTCCTATCCACAAAGATCACCATCAGTTCCTAAGGTTCACGTTTCTGGACAAGCATTACCAGTTCGTGGCCCTTCCTTTCGGGTTGGCCACTGCTCCAATGATTTTCACAAAGGTGCTAGGGTCCCTTTTGGCGGTACTAAGACCGCGGGGCATTGCAGTAGCACCTTACCTGGACGACATCTTAATTCAGGCGTCGCCTTTTCAAAGAGCCAAGGCTCATAAAGAAATCGTTCTGGCCTTTCTAAGGTCTCACGGGTGGAAGGTGAACGTCGAAAAAAGTTCTCTGTCCCACGCTCACAAGGGTTCCCTTCCTGGGAACACTAATAGACTCGGTAGAAATGTAAATATTTCTGACGGAGGTCAGGAAGTTAAAGCTTTTAACTACTTGCCGAGTTCTTCATTCCATTCCTCAGCCTTCTGTAGCTCAGTGCATGGAGGTAATCTAATTAATGGTTGCGGCAATGGACGTTGTCCCCTTTGCCCGAATTCATCTCAGACCACTGCAACTGTGCATGCTCAAACATTGGAATGGGGACTATGCAGATTTGTCTCCTCAAATACAACTGGACCAGAAAAACAGAGATTCTCTTCTCTGGGGGTTGTCTCAGGATCACCTGTCTCAGGGAATGTGCTTCCACAGACCGGAGTGGATCATTGTCACGACCGATGCCAGTCTGTTAGGCTGGGGTGCGGTTTGGGACTCCCTGAAAGCTCAGGGCCTATGGTCTCGGGAAGAATCTCTTCTCTCGATAAACATTTTGGAACTGAGAGCGATATTCAACACGCTCCAGGCATGGCCTCAACTAGCGGCGGCCAAATTCATCAGATTTCAGTCGGACAACATCACGACTGTAGCGTACATCAATCATCAGGGAGGAACAAAGAGTTCCCTAGCGATGAAGGAAGTAACCAAGATCATCAAATGGGCGGAGGATCACTCCTGCCATCTATCTGCAATTCACATCCCAGGAGTAGACAACTGGGAGGCGGATTTTCTGAGTTGTCAGACTTTTCACCCGGGGGAGTGGGAACTCCACCCAGAGGTTTTTGCTCAGCTGACCCAGCTATGGGGCATTCCAGAGTTGGATCTGATGGCGTCCCGTCAGAACACCAAACTTCCTCTTCACGGATCCAGGTGCAGGGACCCCAAGGCGGCATTGATAGATGCTCTAGTAGCGCCTTGGTCCTTCAATCTGGCTTATGTCTTTCCACCGTTTTCCCTTCTCCCTCTGCTGGTAGCCAGAATCGAACAGGAGAAGGCTTTGGTAATTTTGATAGCGCCTGCGTGGCCACGCAGGACTTGGTATGCAGACTTAGTGGACATGTCATCTGTTCCACCATGGACACTGCCATCCAGGCAGGATCTTCTAATACAGGGTTCATTCAAGCATCCAAATCTAGTTTCTCTGCAACTGACTGCTTGGATATTGAACGCTTAATTCTATCTAACCATGGGTTCTCTGAATCAGTTATAGATACTCTGATCCAGGCTAGAAAGCCTGTCACCAGGAAAATTTACTATAAAATATGGCGGAAATATCTTTGTTGGTGTGAAACCAAGGGTTACTCGTGGAGTAAGATTATGATTCCCAGGATATTGTCTTTTCTCCAAGAAGGATTGGAGAAAGGGTTGTCAGCTAGTTCCTTAGAGGTACAGATATCTGTCTATATACCTCTGGCTCCTCCATAGAGTCTAAATTTAGTTCTTTCAGTTCTTCAAGGGGTTCCGTTTGAACCTTTACATTCCATAGATATTAAGTTATTATCTTGGAAAGTTTTGTTTTTGGTAGCTATTTCTTCTGCTCGAAGAGTTTCAGAATTGTCTGCTTTGCAGTGTAATTCACCCTATCTGGTGTTCCATGCAGAGAAGGTTGTTTTGCGTACCAAACCTGGTTTCCTTCCGAAAGTGGTTTCTAATATGAATATAAACCAGGAAATCATTGTTCCTTCTCTGTGTCCTAATCCAGTTTCTAAGAAGGAACGACTATTACACAATCTCGATGTGGTTCGTGCTTTAGAATTCTATTTAAAAGCAACCAAAGATTTCAGACAAACATCATCCTTGTTTGTTGTCTATTCTGGCAAGAGGAGAGGTCAAAAAGCGACTGCTACCTCTTTCCTTCTGGCTGAAAAGCATCATCCGTTTGGCATATGAGACTGCTGGACAGTAGCCTCCTGAACGAATTACAGCTCATTCCACCAGAGCTGTGGCTTCCACATGGGCTTTCAAGAGTGAGGCTTCTGTAGAACAGATTTGTAAGGCAGCGACTTGGTCTTCACTGCATACTTTTGCCAAATTTTACAAATTCTATACTTTTTGCTTCTTCGGAGGCTATTTTTGGGAGAAAGGTTTTGCAAGCAGTGGTGCCTTCTGTTTAGGTTACCTGACTTGTTCCCTCCCTTCATCCGTGTCTTAAAGCTTTGGTATTGGTATCCCACAAGTAAGGATGAATCCGTGGACTGGATACACCATTTAAGAGAAAACAGAATTTATGCTTACCTGATAAATTACTTTCTCTTACGGTGTATCCAGTCCACGGCCCGCCCTGGCAATTAAGTCAGGTTCAAATTTATTTTTATAAAACTACAGTCACCACTGCATCCTATGGTTTCTCCTTTTTCTCCTAACCGTCGGTCGAATGACTGGGGGGGCGGAGCCTGAGGGGGAGCTCTCTTTGCACTTCCTGTAGGGAATGAGAATATCCCACAAGTAAGGATGAATCCGTGGACTGGATACACCGTAAGAGAAAGTAATTTATCAGGTAAGCATAAATTCTGTTTTTACAAACTTTGCCTCCTATGGAGGTGGTGAAGTAAGTTTGTGCTAAGATTTCTACGTTGATATGCGCTTCTCAGCATTGTTGAAGCCCGATTCCTCTGAGTACAGCGAATGTCAGAGGGACGTGAAGGGAGTATCACTTTTTGAATACGATGATTTCCCTAACGGGGATCTATTTCATAGGTTCTCTGTTATCGGTCGTAGAGATTCATCTCCTACCTCCCTTTTCAGATCGACGATATACTCTCAGTTTACCATTACTTCTACTAATAACTGTTTTAGTACTGGTTTGGCTATCTGCTATATGTGGATGGGTGTCTTTTGGGTAAGTATGTTTATATTACTTAAGACACTCTCAGCTATGGTTTGGCACTTTATGCAATTATATAAAGTTCTAAATATATGTATTGTACTTATATTTGCCATGAGTCAGGTTCATGTATTTCCTTCTGCAGACTGTCAGTTTCATATTTGGGAATGTGAACACTTTAAGAATTTTATTTCTTACCTGGGGTTTAGTCTTTTTTTCAATTTGACTACTTTTTTGCATTTGCGGGTGTTATGCCCGCGGGTTCGTCAAATGCTAGACTTTATTGCGTCATTTTTGGCGCAAACTTTTTTTGGCGCCAAAAGATACTTTTCTGACGCAACTTCGTCATTTCCAGCGTCATACGTGACGCCGAGACCTTTCACACGGCGGCGTCATTAGTGACACATGTGTGTCATTTCCAGTAATTTTTGGCGCCAAAAAAGTTTACGTTACGTTGTGCGTCATACTTGGCGCCAATTTTTTTTCATTATTTCAATACCCCATTGATGTTTGCTTGCTGCTTTCTTCTTTATCAATAGGCCTATGCTTTTGCATTTTTTCCCATTCCTGAAACTGTCATTTTCAGGAAATAGATAATTTTGCTTTATATGTTGTTTTTTCTCTTACATTGAGCAAGATGTCGCAATCTGATCCTGCCTCTGAAGTTTCTGCTGCAACATTGCTGCCTGACATGAGTTCTACCAAAGCTAAGTGCATTTGTTGTAAAATTGTAGAAATTATTCCACCGAATGTCATTTGTAATAGTTGTCATGATAAACTTTTACATGCAGATAGTGTATCCATCAGTAATAGTACATTGCCAGTTGCAGTTCCTTCAACTTCTAATGTGCATGATATACCTGTAAATTTTAAAGAATTTGTTTCTGATTCTATTATGAAGGCTTTCTCTGCATTTCCACCTTAACGTTAATAAACGTAGAAGGTCTTAAAACTTCTCATTTAGCTGATGAAATTTCAAATGACCAACAACATAATAATTCATCCTCTTCTGATGAGGATCTATCTGAAACAGAAGATCCTTCCTCAGATATTGACACTGACAAATCTACTTATTTATTTAAAATAGAGTATATGCGTTCTTTATTAAAAGAAGTGTTAATTACTTTGGATATTGAGGTAACCAGTCCTATTGACGTTCAGTCTAATAAACGTTTAAATGCTGTTTTTAAACCTCCTGTGGTTTCCCCAGGTGTTTTTCCCATTCCTGAGGCTATTTCTGATATGATTTCTAGGGAATGGAATAAGCCAGGTACTTCCTTTTATTACTTCTTCAAGGTTTAAGAGATTGTATCCTTTACCAGCAAAATCTATAGAGTTTTGGGAAAAGATCCCCAAAGTTGATGGGGCTATTTCTACTCTTGCTAAACGTACCACTATTCCTGTGGAAGATAGCACTTCCTTTAAGGATCCTTTAGATAGGAAGCTTGAATCTTATCTAAGGAAGGCCCATTTATATTCAGGTCATCTTCTCAGACCTGCTATTTCTTTGGGTGATGTTGCGGCTGCATCAACTTTCTGGTTGGAAAATTTAGCGCAACGTGAATTGGATTTTGACATATCTAGCATTGTTCGCTTAATGCAACATGCTAATCATTTTATTTGTGATGCCATTTTTGATATTATCAAAATTGATGTTAGATCCATGTCTTTAGCTGTATTAGCTAGAAGAGCTTTGTGGCTTAAATCTTGGAATGCTGATATGACATCTAAATCTAGATTACTATCTATTTCTTTCCAAGGTAATAATTTATTTGGTTCTCAGTTGGATTCTATTATTTCAACTATCACTGGAGGAAAAGATGTTTTTTTTGCCTCAGGATAAAAAACCTAAGGGTAAATCTAAGGCTTCTAACCGTTTTCGTTCCTTTTGTCAGAATAAGGAACAAAAACTCAATCCTCCTCCGAAGGAATCTGCTTCCAGTTGGAAGCCTTCCTCAAATTGGAATAAATCCAAGCCATTTAGGAAACCAAAGTCTGCTCCTAAGTCCGCATGAAGGTGCGGCCCTCATTCCAGCTAAGCTGGTAGGGGGCAGATTAAGGTTTTTCAAGGTTTTTTGGATAAAATCAGTCCAAAATCATTGGGTTCAGAGCATTGTCTTTCAAGGGTATCGAATAGGATTCAAAGTAAGACCCTCCTGTGAGAAGATTTTTTTTCTCTCACACATCCCTGTAAATCCAGTAAAAGCTCAGGCTTTTCTGAAGTGTATGTTTAAGACCTGGAGTCTTCAGGGGTAATAATGCCAGTTCCTCTTCAGGAACAAGGTTTGGGGTTTTATTCAAACCTATTCATTGTACCAAAGAAAGAAAATTTGTTCAGACCAGTTCTGGATCTGAAAATTTTGAATCTTTATGTAAGAGTACCAACTTTCAAGATGGTGACTATAAGGACTATTCTGCCTTTTGTTCAGCAAGGACATTATATGTCCACAATAGACTTGCAGGATGCATACCTTCATATTCTGATTCATTCAGAACACTATCCGTTTCTGAGATTCTATTTTCTAGACAAGCATTACCAATTTGTTGCTCTTCCATTTGGCCTAGCAACAGCTCCAAGAATCTTTTCAAAGGTTCTGGGTGCCCTACTATCTGTAATCAGAGAACAGGGTATTGCAGTGTTTCCTTATTTGGACGATATCTTGGTACTAGCTCAGTCTTTACATACTGCAGAATCTCACACAAATCAACTGGTATTGTTTCTTCGGAAACATGGTTGGAGGATCAATTTACCAAAAAGTTTCTTGATTCCTCAGACAAGGGTCACCTTTTTAGGTTTCCAGATAGATTCAGTGTCCATGACTCTGTCTCTAACAGACAAGAGACGTTTGAAGGTGCCGGCATGCTGCAACCAATTTTAGTCTGTCATTCCCTTCAGTGGCTATGTGCATGGAAGTTTTAGGTCTCATGACTGCAGCATCGGACACGATCCCCTTTGCTTGTTTTCTTATGAGACCTCTACAGCTTTGCATGCTGAATCAATGGTGCAGGGATTATACAAAGATATCACAATTAATATCCTTGAATCCCAATGTACGACACTCTCTGACATGGTGGATAGATCACCATCGTTTAGTTCAAGGGGCCTCTTTTGTTTGGCCAACCTGGACTGTGATCTCAACAGATGCGAGTCTTTCAGGTTGGGGAGCTCTGACAGCACAAGGGGTTTGGAAATCTCGAGAGGCGAGATTACCAATAAATATTTTAGAACTCCGTGCAATTCTCAGGGCTCTTCAGTCTTGGCCTCTGCTAAAGAGAGAACCGTTCATTTGTTTTCAGACAGACAATATCACAACCGTGGCTTATGTCAATCATCAGGGTGGTACTCACAGTCCCCAAGCTATGAAAGAAATATCTCGGATACTTGCTTGGGCGGAATCCAGCTCCTGTCTAATCTCTGCAGTGCATATCCCAGGTGTAGACAATTGGGAGGCGGATTATCTCAGCCGCCAGACTTTACATCCAGGGGAGTGGTCTCTCCATCCAGATGTGTTTTTCTCAGATTGTTCAGATGTGGGGTCTTCCAGAGATAGATCTCATAGCCTCTCATCTAAACAAGAAACTTCCCAGATACCGGTCCAGGGATGTTCAGGCGGAAGCAGTGGATGCACTGACACTTCCTTGGTGTTATCATCCTGCTTACATCTTCCCGCCTCTAGTTCTCCTTCCAAGAGTGATCTCCAAAATCATCATGGAACAGTCTTCTGTGTTGCTGGTGGCTCCAGCATGGCCACACAGGTTTTGGTATGCGGATCTGGTGCGAATGTCCAGTTGCCCGCCTTGGCCACTTCCGTTACGGCCGGACCTACTATCTCATGGTCCGTTTTTCCATCAGGATCTCAAATCATTAAATTTGAAGGTATGGAAATTGAACGTTTATTTCTAAGTCATAGAGGTTTCTCTGACTCAGTGATTAATACTATGTTACAAGCTCGTAAATCTGTCTCTAGAAAGATTATAGAGTTTGGAAGACTTACATTTCATGGTGTTCTTCTCATAAATTCTCCTGGCATTCTTTTAGAATTCCTAGAATTTTACAGTTCCTTCAGGATGGTTTGGATAAGGATTTGTCTGCAAGTTCCTTGAAAGGACAAATCTCCGCTCTTTCTGTTTTATTTCACAGAAAGATTGCTATACTTCCTGATATTCACTGTTTTGTACAGGCTTTAGTTCGTATTTAGCCTGTCATTAAATCAATTTCTCCTCCTTGGAGTCTTAATTTGGTTCTGAAGGCGTTACAGGCTCCTCCATTTGAGCCTATGCGTTCTTTGGACATTAAACTACTTTCCTGGAAAGTGTTGTTCCTTTTGGTTATCTCTTCTGCTAGAAGAGTTTCTGAGCTATCTCCTTTTCTGATTTTTCATCAGGATAAGGCAATTTTGCGGACTTCTTTTCCATTTTTACCTAAGGTTGTGAATTCTAACAACATTAGTAGAGAAATTATTGTTCCTTCCTTATGTCCCAATCCAAAGAATTCTTTGGAGAGATCCTTACATTCTTTGGATGTGGTAAGAGCTTTGAAATATTATGTGGAAGCTACTAAAAATTTTAGGAAGACTTCCAATCTATTTGTTTTATTTTCTGGTCTTAGGAAAGGTCAGAAAGCTTCTGCTATTTCCTTGGCTTCTTGGTTGAAACTTTTGATTCATCAAGCTTATTTGGAGTCGGGTCAAACCCCGCCTCAGAGAATTACAGCTCATTCTACTAGATCAGTCTCCACTTCGTGGGCTTTTAAGAATGAAGCTTCAGTTGATCATATTTGCAAAGCAGCAACTTGGTCCTCTTTGCATACATTTACCAAATTCTACCATTTTGATGTATTTGCTTCTTCGGAAGCAGTTTTTGGTAGAAAAGTTCTTCAGGCAGCTGTTTCAGTTTGATTCTTCTGCTTTTGATTTAAGTTTTTTTCTTTCAAATTTGAAATAAACTTATTTTTTTGGGTTGTGGACTAATGTTTTCAGCGGAATATGGCTGTTTTTATTTTTATTCCCTCCCTCTCTAGTGACTCTTGAGTGGAAGGCTCCACATCTTGGGTATTGATATCCCATATGTCACTAGCTCATGGACTCTTGCCAATTACATGACAGAAAACATAATTTATGTAAGAACTTACCTGATAAATTAATTTCTTTCATATTGGCATGAGTCCATGAGGCCCACCCTTTTTATGGTGGTTATGTTTTTTTGTATAAAGCACAATTATTTCCAAATTTCCTTTTGTTGATGCTTTCTACTCCTTTCTTTATCACCCCACTGCTTGGCTATTCGTTAAACTGAATTGTGGGTGTGGTGAGGTGAGGGGTGTATTTATAGGCATTTTGAGGTTTGGGAAACTTTGCCCCTCCTGGTAGGTTTGTATATCCCATACGTCACTAGCTCATGGACTCTTGCCAATATGAAAGAAATGAATTTATCAGGTAAGTTCTTACATAAATTATGTTTTTCTTCAGGTACACCAATTCTTAAATTATTATGCCTTGCGTGGTTCTCCAAATTTTCCACTTTATTCTGTAGTTTAAGAAGGGCAGAGGTTGTAGCTTCGAGCTTAGTATTCTGACCTAAGGTAAGATCTTCAAGATCAGATACTCTTTGTTCTACTTCGGAAAACCTTTCGGCAAATTGTTTAATTTCTGTAGTTAATTGTGCAATGTCATTTTGGATCTCTTTTTTTAAGAGAGTCAAACTTAGGGGAAAGAGCCTCAGAAATACTAAGGACTAAAGACTAAGTCCGTGAGCTCTTGTGAAATCAGAGTCACGTGGGGATATCAGTGTCTCTACAGGGGCCTCAGTGATAATTTTGTGCTTTTTGTCCCTTTGTCTGGCCGTCATGGCTGAAGGTGGAGTTTTTGAGTGAGAGTGAAGAAATGTATCCATATAGTGGTGGAAAGTGATAGGGTGAGATAGAAAAAAAAAAAAAAAGGGAAGGAAAAAAGGAGCTAGCATTCAATTCCTAAAGTGATTGGGAGGGGAAAAAAAAACCCCTAGAGTCCTCCCTCGGGGAAAAGACGGGGGGGGGGGGGAGTGCAGGGGAAACAAACGAGAGATACAAAAAAAAGGGGAGTGAGGTGATGGAGAAAATCCAAAAAAAGGGGAAATTAGTGAAGGAAGACGGTCATGAGGGAGACAAAAGAGAGCTTCTCAAATGAGTAGAATGAAGCCAGCATTCAGCACCATTAAAAAATAAAATAAAAAAAAATACCAGAATTTCAATAAGAAATATTCGTTCTTTGCGTCAATCCCTAGCCCCCTTCTCCTAATTTGTTTATGGATTTAGATATATACAAAATGATTTGGAGTCTTCTAGCCCCTTCTTAAATATAATCTTAGCCGAGATACAATTTTACTGAAAATAGGAGGAGATAACAAATGTAATTGCCTAAGAGGACCCTCTAATTAGTGGTGATATCCTAAGCAATGAATTTCTAAACTCTGAACTAAATGAAGCTGTTAAATTGAATAGAAGAAATTCAGTAATTATGTTTCTGCGATTCTAAGTTAACTGTATCTATAGCCAGCGGAGCTGACTTGAGGAAAAATTTGTGTTTTAGTTGCTATTTCTTTGGCTCGAAGAGTTTCTGAGCTTTCAGCGCTTAATTGTGATTCTCCTTTATTCATTTTTCATTCTGATAAGGTGGTTTTACGTACCAAACCTGGTTTTCTTCCTAAGGTTGTTTCGAATTAGAATATTAATCAGGAAATTATTGTTCCTTCATTGTGTCCTAATCCTTCTTCCAAGAAGGAGCGTCTGTTACATAACTTGGACGTGGTCCGTGCCTTAAAATTTTACTTACAGGCAATTAAGGATTTCCGTCAATCATCTTCATTGTTCATTGTTTATTCTGGAAAGCGTAGGGGTCAGAAAGCTACGGCTACCTCTTTCTTTTTGGCTGAGAAGTATCATACACCTGGCATATGAGACTGCTGGACAGCAGCCTCCTGAAAGAATTATGGCTCATTCTACTAGGGCTGTGGCTTCCACATGGGCTTTTAAAAACAATGCATCTGTTAAACAGATTTGTAAGGCTGCGACTTGATCGTCCCTTCACACTTTTTCCAAATTTTCCAAATTTGATACTTTTGCTTCTTCTGAGGCTGTTTTTGGGAGAGAAGTTCTTCAAGCAGTGGTGCCTTCCGTTTAGGTTCCTGTCTTGTCCCTCCCTTTCATCCGTGTCCTGTTGCTTTGGTATTGTATCCCACAAGTAAGGATGAAATCCGTGGACTCGTATCTTGTAGAAGAAAAGGAAATTTATGCTTACCTGATAAATTGATTTCTTCTACGATACGACGAGTCCACGGCCCTCCCTGTCAATTTAAGACAGATTGTGTTTTATTGTTTACAACTTCAGTCACCTCTGCACCTTTTTAGCTTTTCTTTTCTCTTCCTATAACCTTCTTTCGAATGACTGGAGATGGAGGGGAAGGGAGGAGCTATATATACAGCTCTGCTGTGGTGCTCTTTGCCACTTCCTGTTAGCAGGAGGATAATATCCCACAAGTAAGGATGAAATCCGTGGACTCGTCGTATCGTAGAAGAAATCAATTTATCAGGTAAGCATAAATTTCCTTTTTCAAGCAGTGGTTCCTTCCGTTTAAGTTACCTGTCTTGTCCCTCCCGTATCATCTGTGTACTCTAGCTTTGGTATTGGATCCCATTAGTAATTATGATGATCCGTGGACTAATCGTGTCATAAGAAAAGAAAATTTATGCTTAGCTGATAAATATATTTCTTTTTTGACACGATGAGTCCACGGCCTGCCCTGTTTTTGTAAGACAGGTTGTTGGGTATTTTACACTTCAGACACCTCTGCACCTTTGGCTTTTCCTTTCTTTCCTTAACTTCGGTTGAATGACTGGAGTGGGAGGGAAGGGAGGAGCTATTTAACAGCTCTGCTGTGGTGCTCTTTGCCGCTTCCTGCTGACCAGGAGGTGAATATCCCTTTCGTAATTATGATGATCCGTGGACTTGTGTCAAAAAAGAAATAAATTTATCAGGTAAGCATACATTTTCTTTTCTGCTGCAAATACCTCTACCAATACAGCCAAGAAATACCAATGCAGCTAAGCATTCTTCTGGCCCTACTCTTTACAATACTACATTGTTTACTACATTTTAAATTTTCTGAAAGAATTCCCAAGTTAGTGAATTAATTTGTTGTGTTAGACGGTGTCAAATGCTTTGCTGAAATCTAGATATGCTACATCAACTGCTCCACGCTATTCTAATACTTTATTTTACAAGATACGACGAGTCCACGGATTTAATCCTTATGGGATATCGCCTCCTGGTCAGCAGGAGGAGGCAAAGAGCACCATAGCAGAGCTGTATATATAGCTCCTCCCTTCCCTCGCACCCCAGTCATTCTCTTTGCCTGTGTTAGTGATAGTAAGAGGTAAAGTGAGGTGTTAGTTTAGATTATTCAATCAAGAGTTTATTATTTTTAAATGGTACAAGTGAGTACTATTTTTCTTAGGGTAGAGCTACAGGCTTTTCAGCAAGGGGCTGGGGAGATCTTCGTTCTTGTGACTCCCATACTATTTGCTGCCCTGATGATGGTCTTAACAAATATTATCTAAGACCCTGTTTGTTCCCACAGGTCTGCTGGAGGTGATGAAAAGAGCATCTTCATTGTGTAGGACTACTTCATGCTGCGCTCAGCATTAAGGTATGTACAGTCATTTGCTTCTGGGGAGACTGAGGTATCTCAGAACAGACTGGCATTTATTTGCTATACCGGGAAGGGGTAATCAGTTTGCACAGGGTTCATGAATGGTGTGCATGGTTTCCCCTCTTTATTAGGTTAAGTCAGCTGTGCTATCAGTGCCCTAATATGTGATTAACCCGGTGGAGGTATTCAGTTTGAGGGCTTGACGCTGGGAGATTGTGGAGCTATTACCCAAGTGTTCTAACGTTAACTTCGGCTAAGCTAATGGCAGCACAGGGGAGTGTGTTTGTTTGAGGGGCACATTGGTGGTTCACGGTACACTTTATAATTGATTGCATTGGTTACCAGCATTTTTATTCCTGTTCGGTTTTTACTATTGCTGGGGACTTAGTTTCCGCCCACGATGGGCGGGGCTTAGTGTTTCGCGCGCTTGGCCGCGCAGTTGTTATCCGGATGATCCGTAGCAGGTCTCTGGGCTCCGGTGTGGCCTAAGTCATCTTGTGTCTGCAACACTCACTTAGCGGTCTTAGGAGTTCACGGAGTGTTATTAAGTGACTCGTAGGCGCTGTGGCAAGGTGCAAGTGCTAAGTTTGTCACTAAAATGTTATGCATAGTTAGATTGTACAGATACAGGAAAATATACTAAGTCTTATAGTGCTCCCTGTTATTGCATGGTTTATTGCGGAGCAGTAAAAATTAATACGGCTTTGTTTTTTTTAAAGACGCAGTATACTCGTTTTTCAGCAAATTTTCTCTAAGTGTTTGCTTTTTATTTTTAATTATATTTTAAAAGACCAATATTGCTATTGCTGGTTCTTTGTCATGGCTGAACTTCAGGAAAGTACATGTTCTATGTGTTTAGATGCCAATGTGGAACCCCCTATTCCTTTTTGTCCCTCATGTACTGAGAGGGCTTTACAGTTTAAAGAACAAATTTTCTTTATTGCAAGTATATCTAAGGATGTTTCTCAGACTGATGAGACTCGGGGTATGCCGCAACTTTCTCCCCAAGCGTCACAAACTTTAACGCCCGCTCAGGCGACGCCGTGTTCTTCAACTGCGTCCGCTTCATTCACTCTGCAGGATATGGCTGCAGTGATGCCATCCACTCTTTCAGAGTTTTTTTCTAAGTTGCCAGCTTTGCAAGGCAAAAACAGTAGGGCAGAGGCCCATGTGGTCCCTGCGACTTCTGATGCTTTGATGGAGATCTCCAATATACCCTCCCAGGGCTCTGAAATGGGGGGTAGGGAGGCTCTGTCTGAGGGGGAACTGTCTGACTCAGGAAGTGCATTACCCCCTGACAGATTCGGACATAATGTCCTTCAGATTTAAGCTTGAACGCCTCCGCCTTTTGCTACGGGAGGTTTTGGTGACTGGACGACTGTGACTCTATTGTGGTCCCACCAGAAAAATTGAGTAAGATGGACAGATACTTAGAGGTTCCTTCTTATTCCGATGTTTTTCCGGTTCCTAAGAGAATTTAGGAAATTATTGCAAGGGAATGGGAAAGACCGGGTATCCCCCTATAGCTGACACCGTTTTGGATTTTTGGCAGACGGTCCCTAAGGTGGAGGGAGCTGTTTCTACCCTGGCTAAGCGTACGACTATACCTAATCGACAGTTGTGCTTTCAAAGACCCCATGGATAAGAAGTAGGAGGGTCTTCTCAAGACTCTATGTTCATCAGGGGTTCCTATTACAACCGGCGACCTGTATTGTTGGTCACGACTGCGGCTGCTTTTTGGTTTGACGCCCTAAGAGTCCCTTAGGACTGAGACTTCTTTGGAAGAGATACAGGATAGAAATTAAGGCCCTTAAGCTGGCTAATTATTTTATTACGGATGCTTCCTTTCAGATCACCAAATTAGCGGCTAAGAGTTCAGGATTCTCTATCTTAGCACAAAGAGCCTTATGGTTAAAATCTTGGTCTGCGGATGTGTCCTCTAAATCCAAACTTTTGGCTATCCTTTTCAAAGGAAAGACCCTGTTCGGGCCTGACTTGAAAGATATCATTTCTGACATTACCGGAGGTAAAGTCACCTCCTCCCTCAAGATAAGACATCTAAGCAAAGGGGACGACAGAGTAATTTTCGTTCCTTTTGAAATTTCAAGGGAGTCCCCCTCCTCCTCTTCCGCTAAACAGGAAGGGAATTATGCACAAGCCAAGTCCACCTGGAGATCCAACCAGGCTTGGAACAAGGGTAAACAACCCAAGAAGCCTGCCTCTGCTACCAAGACAGCATGAAGGGGCGGCCCTTGATCAGGGACCGGATCTATTGGGAGGCAGACTTTCTCTCTTTGGCCAGGCTTGGATAAGAGACGTTCGGAATCCTTGGACACTAGAAATCGTGTCTCAAGGGTATCAGTTGGAGTTCAAAAATTCCTTCCCCAGAGGAAGGTTTCTTCTTTTATGATTGTCTGTCGACTAGATAAAAAGAGGCGTTCTTACGCTGTGTAAGAGATCTCTCCTCCATGGGAGTAATATGGAACAGGGGCAGGGGGTTTAGTCAAATCTCTTTGTAGTTCCCAAAAAAGAGGCAACGTTCCGACCCATTTTAGATCTCAAAAGTATAAACAAATTTCTCAGAGTTCCATCGTTCAAGATGGAAACTATTTGAACCATTCTTCCATTGATCCAGGAGGGTCAATATGACTACCGTGGATTTAAAGGATGCATACCTTCATATTCCTATCCACAGAGATCATCACAAGTTCCAGAGGTTTGCCTTTCTGGACAAACATTTTCAGTTTGTGGCCCTTCCTTTCGGTCTGGCCACAGGACCCAGAATCTTCACAAAGGTTCTGGGGTCTCTGCTAGCGGTTTTCAGGCCGTGGGGCATTGCAGTGGCGCCTTATCTGGACGATATTCTGATCCAGGCGTCTTATCAGCTGACAAAGTCTCATACCGACATTGTTCTCTCCTTTCTAATGACTCACGGGTGGAAGGTGAATCTAGAAAAGAGTTCTCTAATTCCACAGACAAGGGTTCCTTTCCTGGGAACTCTAATCGACTCTCTATCCATGAAAATCTTTTTGATGGAAGTCAGAAAGTTAAAGATTCTGAATACATGCCGAACCCTTCAGTCCAATCCTCGGCCGTCAGTGGCTCAGTGCATGGAGGTAATTGGATTGATGGTGGCAGCAATGGACATCTTTCCATTTGCACGCTTTCATCTCAGACCTCTACAACTGAGCATGCTCAGACAATGGAATGGAGATTATGCAAATTTGTCTCCTCAAATAGATCTGGATCAGGAGACAAGGGACTCTCTTCTTTGGTGGTTGTCGTCGGATCATCTGTCCCAAGGGACGTGCTTCCGCAAACCCTCATGGGTGATAGTGACAACGGAAGCCAACCTGCTAGGATGGGGTGCAGTCTGGAACTCCCTGAAGGCTCAAGGTGTGTGGACTCGGTCAGAGTCTCTACTTCCCATCAATATTCTGGAGTTGAGAGCAATATTCAATGCGCTTCAGGCTTGGCCTCAGTTGGCTTCGGCCAAATTCATCAGATTTCAGTCGGACAACATCACGACTGTGGCTTACATCAATCATCAGGGAGGAACAAGGAGTTCATTAGCGATAGAATTATCCAATATAATTCGGTGGGTGGAAACTCACTCTTGTTATCTGTCAGCAATATACATCCCAGGAGTGGACAACTGGGAGGCGGATTTTTTGAGCAGACAGACGTTTCATCCGGGGGGAATGGGAACTCCATCCGGAGGTCTTTGCCAGTCTGATTCTCAGATGGGGCAGGCCGGGGCTGGATCTTATGGTGTCTTGTCAAAATGCCAAGCTTCCAAAATACGGATCCAGGTCCAGGGATCCTCAGGCCAAACTGATAGATGCCTTGGCAGTGCCTTGGTCGTTCAACTTAGCTTATGTGTTTCCTCCGTTTGCTCTCCTTCCCCGGCTTCGTTGATCCTTATCGCTCCTGCGTGGCCTCGCAGGACTTGGTATGCCGATCTGGTGGACATGTCATCTCTGCCACCGTGGAAGCTTCCATTGAGGCAGGACCTTCTCATTCAGGGACCCTTCCATCATCCAAATCTAATTTCTCTGCAGCTGACTGCGTGGAGATTGAACGCTTGATTTTATCTAAGCAAGGGTTCTCTGACTCGTTCATTGATACCTTGATTCAGGCACGCAAGCCTGTTACTAGAAAAATTTACCATAAGATATGGCGTAAATATCTTTATTGGTGCGAATCCAAGGGCTACTCATGGAGTAAGGTTAGGATTCCTAGGATTTTAGGTTTTCTCCAGGAAGGATTGGAGAAAGGGTTGTCAGCAAGTTCCTTAAAGGGACAGATTTCTGCTTTGTCTATCTTGCTACACAAGCGTCTGGCAGATGTTCAATCTTTTTGTCAGGCTCTGACTAGAATTAGGCCTGTGTTTCGACCAATTGCTCCTCGGAGTTTGAATTTAGTTCTTAATGTTCTTCAAGAAGTTCCGTTTGAACCTATGCATTCCATAGATATTAAGTTATTATCTTGGAAGGTTTTATTTTTGGTTGCTATTTCTTCTGCTCGCAGAGTTTCTGAGCTTTCGGCATTACAGTGTGATTCTCCTTATCTTATTTTTCATTCCGATATGGTAGTGTTACGTACCAAACCTGGTTTTCTTCCTAAGGTTGTTTTCTAACAAAAATATTAATCAGGAAATTGTTGTTCCTTCCTTGTGTCCTAACCCTTCTTCTAAGAAGGAGCGTCTGTTACATAATTTGGACGTGGTCCATGCCTTGAAGTTCTACTTACAGGCGACTAAGGATTTTCGTCAAACATCTTCCTTATTTGTTGTTTTTTCTGGGAAACGTAGGGGTCAGAAAGCTACGGCTACCTCTCTTTTTGGCTGAAGAGTATCATCCGTGTTGCATATGAGACTGCTAGACAGCAGCCTCCAGAACGAATTAGGGCTGTGGCTTCCTCATGGGCATTTAAAAATGATGCTTCTGTTGAACAGATTTGCAAGTCTGCAACTTGGTCATCTCTTCTGAGGCTGTTTTTTGGAGAAATGTTCTTCAAGCAGTGGTGCCTTCCGTTTAGGTTCCTGTCTTGTCCCTCCCTTTCATCCGTGTCCTATAGCTTTGGTATTGTATCCCACAAGTAAGGATGAAATCCGATGACTCGTCGTATCTTGTAAAAGAAAAGGAAGTTTATGCATACCTGATAAATTTATTTTACGATACGACGAGTCCACGGCCCACCCTGTCATTTTCTAAGACAGGTCTTTATTTTTTTTGTTAAACTTCAGTCACCTCTGCACCTTGGCTTTTCCTTTCTCTTCCTAACTTCGGTCGAATGACTGGAGTGGGAGGGAAGGGAGGAGCTATATATACAGCTCTGCTGTGGTGCTCTTTGCCTCCTCCTGTTGACCATGAGGCGATATCCCATAAGTAAGGATGAAATCCGTGGACTCGTCGTATCGTAAAAGAAATACATTTATCGGGTAAGCATAAATTTCCTTTTTGTTGCATAATCAAAGAATTAAATTAGTCTGACATGCTGATTTTTGTCCTCTAAATTGTTTGTCTTTATGTAAGTCATAATGATTTCTTTAAGAGACTGTCCATTAATTTCCCTATTACTGAAGTTAAAGTGAAGGTCAATTTTCATATGAAAGTGCCCGTTTTTAAAAAAACTATTAAAAACAAGGGCACTTTCACTCATGAAAATTGACATTTCAGCCGTTCAAAAAAATAAATAAAATATATATACTTACCTTTTCTTCTTGAAGCCGCTCCAGTGCTATACCAGCCCGTCCCAAGCCTCTTCATACGTCAGCAATGACAATTCCGGCATCCTCCAACCATGGCTTCCTCCCCGGGGTTATCATTTTCTGAGGCAACGCCGTGATTGGAGGAAGCCGGTTTAGTCATTGGTGGGTAAGTAAACCAGGAAGAAGCAGGCGGTGCATAGTTTCAGAACGGCAATCCGGCGTTTCAGAAGAACAAGGTAAGTATTTTTAAAATATGGTGCCATGTCAATTTTCATGAATGAAAGTGCCCCTGTTTTTAATAGTTTTTTTTTTTTTAAAAAACGGGCACTTTTACATGAAAATTGACCTTCACTTTAAACTGACCTGTAGTTACCAGATTTTTACCTACTGCCCTTTTCGTGAAGAGGTACTAAATTTGCTATTCTATAATCATCTGGAACAACTCCTGTCAATAGAGACTGATTAAACAGATCAGTTAAAGGGACAGTCAAGACCAAAATCGACTTTAATGATTCAAATAGGGCATGTTATTTTAATCAACTTTCAAATTTACTTTAATCGCCAATTTTGCTTTGTTCTCTTGTTGTTCTAATCCTAGGTAGGCTCATATGCTAATTTCTTGGACCTTGAAGGCTGCTCCTTATCTAAATGCATTTTGACAGTTTTTCACCACTAGATAAAGTGTCAAATAGATAAAATTGAGCTCACACACGTGGAGTTACTTAGGAGTCAGCACTTAAAGGCTAAAATGCAAGTCTGTGAAAATAACTGAAATAAGGGGCAGTCTGCAGATACTTAGATACAAGGTAATCACAAAGGTAAAAAAAATGTATTATAACGGTTAGTTATGCAAAACTGGGGAATGAGTAATAAATTATCTATCTTTTAAACAACAAAAATTCTGGTGTTGAAAGTCCCTTTAATTGGGGCAGTTAGCACTGATCGAAGTATATTTAAAACCCTTGGATGAATATTATCAGGACCCACTGACTTTTTTACATTTATTATTGATAATGCCAACAGAACCTCATTCTCTTTAAAAAAGATTAGTGCTAAGCTCTTTTCTATTTGCTTGGAGATATTCTATCTCCACAAAAGTAATCGAGTCTGTCTACAATTTGCTTACTTCCTTCTACTATTCTAGTTTTAGATGCATACTGATGTATACAGACTTCAGATTGCCTGTTTTTATAATGGGTCTTTTCATATGTGGGGGGGGGGGGGGGAGCTTCTGCTCTCAGTACCTTTCAGTGGGTGTCCCAGTCTATCATCAAAAGTGCTAATTGGGAGCTTTTAAGTAAGTTGTTGTCCCCTCCCCCCTCCCCCCTCCCCCCTATAGTAGTGTCTTACATACAGTTAAATTAAAATTGGTGTCCCTTTAACTTGCTATTTGTCTATATTTGGGGGATAGTAGGATCGTGTCCGTCATAATACCCAATAGTAGGACACGATAAGTCTTGAAAGCCAGCTTCTCACAGCTCTTAGAATTGTACCTCTTGCTTACGATTTGTATTTTTTTTTTTTTTTTTTTTTTTTTTTTTTTAATTATGGTTATTAGTCTTATCTTTAACTATATGGATACAGCATTGTATGGCCACTAAATGTGAATTCAGCTTATTAATGTCTGCTCTACCAAGTTTAATGGCTCAATCTAAATGAGCTGGAAAGGCTGTCTGATCTAGTTGTTGGATATATCCTTTTGTAGCATTCCCTTATGATCTTGTATCTCTTGGCTATACGTTTGTAATATTTGTGGCAAAATGTAAACCTGCATTATTTTTCCCTTTTAGCCACTGCCTTCTCAAGCCCACACCCCCACAAATCAGCAGAACACCCCAATCCAATATCCATCTCCTCGCTCACCACCAGCTCAGCCACACACCCCAGTCCCTTTACCACACGCCACTCCCACTGCAACTGCAACTACTCCCACCATGCAGAATAACCAGCCTGTGGAGTTCAACCATGCCATCAACTATGTGAACAAAATAAAGAACCGCTTCCAGGGCCAACCAGACATATACAAGGCTTTTCTGGAAATCCTGCATACGTACCAGGTAAGTGAGCACTTTGTTCCTAATTTTTTTTTCTTTTTCTTTAAGGGAGTATCTCAAATTTCATGTGGGGCAGGGAGATAGGGTGGCTGTGAACATGATTTTTCACGTCACCAGTGGTGTCACTAGGGTTGGTGTCCCTTGGTGCGGTAACTCATGGTGTCACCCCCCCCTTACTAGGATTGCTGCTTTACTGAGAAAAATATACCGGCCACCCTAATTAGCAGAGAGACAGCTATAGAGAGAGACAGTACTGCAGTGGGATAGCTACAGATACATAAACAAAACTGTATTAACCACATGACTAAACAGAACTGGATGAGAATTGTTTAACATTAAGAAAACTTTTACAATTTTATGCACATACTGAGAAACTCTTATTTAGTTTGTTTTTAATCAGAAAATCTGATAGACTGATACATATTTAGTTGTTGAGAATTATAAATAACCAGTGCAGGTATTACTAAGTTACTTACAGCGCCTGTGAATGGGACGGTTCCCTCAAGAGCTGAAGTTACATTGCCTGTTAGGAAGATACAGAGCTGTGTAATGAAACAATCTTCTAACCGATTAGCTTTGTGAAGCTCCGTGGTAGAGAAGAGGGGTTGTACCAATGGCACCACCAAATGGGATATTTGCCGGCCTCTATTAATAAGTATTCATTTTTTATATTAGGCCTAAAGGTTCTGTGTATTATATTCAAGTTTATTTACAAAACACAGTCAGTAGAGCAAGAATCCCACTGATTTTCAAAGAATACACTATTAGCACTCCTATATCTCATATAGACTGAGAAATTGTGAATGTTAGTGCTTGGTGTAACAGTTTTAACGAACATTTAATGAAAACAATCAACCTTTATTTGTATAAAACATGGGTACTTAAAAACAGTTGTTCTGTGACCTATAAATAATGAAAATCTAGAGCTGAGCTGCTGATGTAGTGTTAACTAAGAATTAGAATATAAAGTTGCTGCTTTGTTAATAGACACTCAACGGTTAATAGATTCCTATATGAGTGTAGAGGAGAACTAGTAAAATAAGTGTTCCAAATAGGCAATATTTGAACACTCAGTTAATCGTCTCTAATATTATTATACTTGAATACGATTCAATAATAACAGATACTTTGTATCACATAATATTGTAGCCACTTAAGTCTAGATAATATATAGTCCTAAAATGTTTCGACATATATATATATATGTATTGGAAACATTTCTCTGTGGTAGTTTTATGCTCCTTTGCACGTCAGTGTGGTTAACTGCTCCTCTCTTGCTAGTTTGCCAGTGCAGCTGTCAGTCAGCTCAAAGCACTCCCCGTTTGCTGACAACACTGTTGAAACGGTCCCCGGTAGGCTTCGTGCTTTCCTGACTGAGCTTTGCAAGTACCACCCCTCCCTCCTGCATGCTTCAGGCTGCTCTGATCGCTCCACGCACAGAAAGTGTCACTATACATCTGATATGTGTACAGCCTCAAGGATTACTCAAGTCATTCCCCCTGGATACCCATAGTTGTGATTCAATTATTATATTAACTTAAGCTATAATTTCTGATTTGTCCTGTAGTCTTTGCCCTCTCCAAATTAATTCCATGTTAATGTGTTATATACATTTAAGGTGTTATTTAAAAAAAAACAAAAAAAAACGTTTAGTATTGAAAACAGTGAGCTGTGCGTCTTTAATTGTACTAAAAAATTCCTGTGTTTCCAGAAGGAGCAACGGAATGCTAAAGAGGCTGGGGGGAACTACACTCCAGCCCTAACAGAGCAAGAAGTTTATGCCCAGGTGGCACGGCTCTTCAAAAATCAAGAAGATTTGCTTTCAGAATTTGGCCAGTTTCTGCCAGATGCCAACAGTTCTGTGGTAAATTGAAATATTCAAAATTGTTAATGTTCTGTTTTAGTTTCCTTAGCTTGTTGTGTGTAACTTCTTTCACCAGTGTATTGTAGCATTTGCATTTTTTTTTCTTCACATTATTTGGAAGCTCTGCTGCTATTTATAGTGCTTATCTATGTTGTATTTCTTTCCTAAGATATGGTGAGTCCACGGCAGAATCTTCAATTACTGTTGGGAATATCACTTCTGGCCAGCAGGACGCGGTAAAGAGCACCACAGGAAAGCTGTTAAGTATCACTTCCATACCCACAACCCCTAGTCATTCTCTTTGCCTGCGGTGCAAGGAGGAGGCAAAGTTTTTTGGTGTCTGAAAAGAAGTTTACTTCAATCAAGATTTTATCATTTTAAAAGCAGAGTAGGTTTGCTCTGATCTTTCCTTGGGTCTAGCCGTACCCCACATCAGTCTCTTCAGTAGGCCAGTGGTGGCTTTTAAGCAGTTGGGAACTTGTGAGGTAAAACCCTAACTGCGTTTTCTCAACAGTTTTGCTGCCCTATTCAGAAAGCCTGAGTAAGTTTTTCTCTGATCTTTCTTTATTCACATGTCCATGTGAGGAGTGGCATCCTCTCACACCGGGTGAGCTGTCCTTTCTACCGGACAGCTGGAAGTGCAGGTAAGTGCCAAAAAGTTTTGCTTTTACATAAAGGGACTGTGGCACTTTAAGCAGATCGCTGCAGAGGGATATTTACATTTAATCCTGGGGGGATTATCTGTTTTTTATTTTATTTTTTTAAAATTTTTTATTTAATAAAAATATAGCCGGTTCCAGGAGTATTACATTATTATTATTATTATCGGTTATTTGTAGAGCGCCAACAGATTCCGCACGATCTCTTGGATACCCACGACCTCTTGGATAACTGGTTGAACTCCCAACCAGTATTGTCTAATATTAGGACATGTCCACCAAATATGTTGGATATCACCAATACCTCCACACCCCCTCCAGCATTGCTTATTTGCATTTTTAAACATACCAGACAATCTTGCGGGTGTATAGTACCAACGACACATAAGTTTCATATTCATTTCAGTGTAAATGATTGAGGACGTGCGACCGCTCATGTTGACAAATATTTTAGACCATTCTTGTTCTGAGATTTGTATATGAAGGTCCTTAGACCATTTATGTGTATAAGTCGGGAGGTCTTTAGAGTGATGTTCAAGAATTAGTTTATAAGTGCGTGAGAGAGATCCTTTAGAGGATAGTGAAGTATAACACACAAACTCAAATGGGGTAAGGGGTCTGCGAAGCTGATTGCCACAGGGGTGAGTGGTAAGGTAATGGTGTATCTGGAAATATCTATACCAAGGCGAGAAAAATTCTCCCCAAGTATCTGTCAGTTCTACTTTTGTTTTCAATTTACCATTCTCCAAAATGGAGTAGCATGTTATAATTTCTTTTAGGGATCTTGGTTGCGTATATGCTGTGCTGTTGACTATTTGTAATTCTGGATTATCTGTCAGTGGGGTAAGCGGCGAAGGGATTGTGGAAAGTCACTGGCGCTTAATTATTTGTTTGTCCCAGATATCAAGAGTCAATTTGGTTGTAGTGGTTGTGTGGGAAGTCAAGGTTCTATGTATGTGTGGGATCCAACATGAAGCTCCCAGTTGTTGATTTCCCGCTAAGTCATATTCTATCTGTACCCATTCTTTATGAGCTATATTTCTCTTGTAAGGTGTATTCAGTCCACGGGTTCATCCATTACTTGTGGGATATTCTCCATCCCAACAGGAAGTTGCAAGAGGACACCCACAGCAGAGCTGTCTATATAGCTCCTCCCCTAACTGCCACTCCCAGTCATTCTCTTGCAACTCTCGACAAGAAAGGAAGTATCAAGAGATATGTGGTGACTTAGTGTAGTTTTACCTTCAATCAAGAGTTTATTTTTAAACGGTACCGGTGTTGTACTGTTTTTCTCTCAGGTAGAAATAAGAAGAAGAATTCTGCCTGGAGATTTGATGATCTTAGTGGTTTGTAACTAAGGTCCATTGCTGTTCTCACACATAACTGATGAATATGGGAAAACTTCAGTTGGGGGAACGGCCTGCAGATTACCTGCTTTGAGGTATGTTCATTATTTTTATTTCTAGAGAGAGTAATAAGTTCTAGAAAATGCTGACAGAGTCTTGTGTATTTGAGGTAAGCCTGATGCAGTGATTTAACAGCGACTGGGATCATGCTTACATAACAGGGTAATACTCATGTTAATATTCATATTGCTTAGTGACAAAACGTTTACATAATTTCATAAATAGGACGTTTTTTCTCTGAGGGAGATAAGTCTTTATTTGGGGCCTAGTTTCCACATGGCTAGTCAGATACTCCTAGGAGTATTTTCTTAAGGCCACTCTGACATCCAGTACATGGTGGGAGGGGCCTATTTTAGTGCTCTAACTGCGCAGTTTTTATACAGACTGAGACATCCAGCTTCCCTAGAAGAGTCCTCTGGCATCTGAGAACCATTTCAAAGGGGTTATTTCTGCACAAAAAGGCTTCGGCATCTTCTTTCTTTTTGACTGAGAAGCATAATCCGTTTAGCTTATGAGACTGCTGGCCAGCAGCCTCCTGAAAGAATTACAGCTCATTCCTCTAGAGCGGTAGCTTCCATATGGGCTTTTAAAAATGAGGCCTCTGTTGAACAGATTTGTAAGGAGGAGACTTGGTCTTCGCTTCATACTTTTTCCAATTTCTCCAAATTTGATACTTTTGCTTCCTCGGAGGCTATTTTTGGGAGAAAGGTCTTGCAGGCAATGGTGCCTTCCGTTTAAGTTCCTGCCTTGTCCCTCCCTTCATCCGTGTCCTAAAGCTTTGGTATTGGTATCCCACAAGTAATGGATGAACCCGTGGACTGGATACACCACAAGAGAAAGAAATGTATCAGGTAAGCATAAATTTTGTTTTTTACACCAGTCTACTATCCGTTCCAGTGCACCTGCAGTGTAATAATAGAGGAGGCTGGGCATGCCCAATCCTCCTCTAGCTTTTGGTCTGTATAATGTGGAGTTGGAGATCCTAGGCATTTTATTAGTAGGAATTTAAAGTACCTTGTAGTTTAAGGAATTGCATAGGCAATTTAGTCGGTGCAGTTTGAAAAAAGTATAACACTTTTGGCAAGATTGTCATTTCTTCTGTTAAGTGTGATCAGTCCACGGGTCATCATTACTTCTGGGATATTAACTGCTCCCCTACAGGAAGTGCAAGAGGATTCACCCAGCAGAGCTGCATATAGCTCCTCCCCTCTACGTCACTCCCAGTCATTCTCTTGCACCCAGCAACTAGATAGGTCGTGTGAGAGGACTATGGTGATTATACTTAGTTTTATATCTTCAATCAAAAGTTTGTTATTTTAAAATAGCACCGGAGTGTGTTATTACCTCTCTGGCAGAGTTTGAGGAAGAATCTACCAGAGTTTTGCTATGATTTTAGCCGGAGTAGTTAAGATCATATTGCTGTTCTCGGCCATCTGAGGAGTGAGGTAAACTTCAGATCAGGGGACAGCGGGCAGATGAATCTGCATAGAGGTATGTAGCAGTTTTTATTTTCTGACAATGGAATTGATGAGAAAATCCTGCCATACCGATATAATGTCATGTATGTATACTTTACACTTCAGTATTCTGGGAGAATGGTACTTCACTAGAATTACACTGTAAGAAAGACATAAAGCTGTTTAATAACTAGAGATTATGTTTAACGTTTTTGCTGGAATGTAAAATCGTTTTCATTTGCTGAGGTACTGAGTGAATAAATGTTTGGGCACCATTTTTCCACTTGGCAGTTGCTTAAATCTGTTTTTTCTGTCAGTTTCTGTTCTCCCTCACTGCTGTGTGTGTGGGGGAGGGGCGCTTTTACTATGCATCAAATATTTCAGTCAGCAACTCATTGTATTCCCTGCATGATCTGGTTCATCTCTACAGAGCTCAGGGGTCTTCAAAACTTATTTTGAGGGAGGTAATTTCTCTCAGCAGAGCTGTGAGAATTATAGTTTGACTGAAATAAAAACTTTTATTCTGTAATTTGTTTCCTGCTTTCAGAAATTGTTATCTTTGCTAATGGGATTAAACCTTTGCTAAAATTGTGTTGTTTACAAGGATTGAGGCTATAACTGTTTCAATTTATTAATTTTTAACTGTCATAGATCTTCTGTGCTTCTTAAAGGCACAGTACGTTTTAATATTATTCTATTTGAATTGTATTTCCAAGTTGCAAGTTTATTTGCTAGTGTGTTAAACATGTCTGATTCAGAAGATGATACCTGTGTCATTTGTTGCAATGCCAAAGTGGAGCCCAATAGAAATTTATGTACTAACTGTATTGATGCTACTTTAAATAAAAATCAATCTGTACAAATTGAACAAATTTCACCAAACAACGAGGGGAGAGTTATGCCGACTAACTCGCCTCACGTGTCAGTACCTACATCTCCCGCTCAGAGGGAGGTGCGTGATATTGTAGCGCCGAGTACAGCTGGGCGGCCATTACAAATCACATTACAGGATATGGCTACTGTTATGACTGAAGTTTTGACTAAATTACCAGAACTAAGAGGTAAGCGTGATCACTCTGGGGTGAGAACAGAGTGCGCTGATAATATTAGGGCCATGTCAGACACTGCGTCACAGGTGGCAGAACATGAGGACGGAGAACTTCATTCTGTGGGTGACGGTTCTGATCCAAACAGACTGGATTCAGATATTTCAAATTTTAAATTTAAACTGGAAAACCTCCGTGTATTACTAGGGGAGGTGTTAGCGGCTCTGAATGATTGTAACACAGTTGCAATACCAGAGAAAATGTGTAGGTTGGATAAATATTTTGCGGTACCGACGAGTCCTGAGGTTTTTCCTATACCTAAGAGACTTACTGAAATTGTTACTAAGGAGTGGGATAGACCCGGTGTGCCGTTCTCACCCCCTCCGATATTTAGAAAAATGTTTCCAATAGACGCCACCACAAGGGACTTATGGCAAACGGTCCCTAAGGTGGAGGGAGCAGTTTCTACTTTAGCTAAGCGTACCACTATCCCGGTGGAGGATAGCTGTGCTTTTTCAGATCCAATGGATAAAAAGTTAGAGGGTTACCTTAAGAAAATGTTTGTTCAACAAGGTTTTATATTGCAACCCCTTGCATGCATTGCGCCGATCACGGCTGCAGCGGCATTCTGGATTGAGTCTCTGGAAGAGAACATTGGTTCAGCTACTCTGGACGACATTACGGACAGGCTTAGAGTCCTTAAACTAGCTAATTCATTCATTTCGGAGGCCGTAGTACATCTTACTAAACTTACGGCGAAGAATTCAGGATTCGCCATTCAGGCACGCAGGGCGCTGTGGCTAAAATCCTGGTCAGCTGATGTTACTTCTAAGTCTAAATTGCTTAATATACCTTTCAAAGGGCAGACCTTATTCGGGCCCGGGTTGAAAGAGATTATCGCTGACATTACAGGAGGTAAAGGCCATGCCCTGCCTCAGGACAAAGCCAAAGCCAAGACTAGACAGTCTAGTTTTCGTTCCTTTCGTAATTTCAAAGCAGGAGCAGCATCAACTTCCTCTGCACCAAAACAGGAAGGAGCTGTTGCTCGCTACAGACAAGGCTGGAAACCTAACCAGTCCTGGAACAAGGGCAAGCAGACTAGGAAACCTGCTGCTGCCCCCAAAACAGCATGAATTGAGGGCCCCCGATCCGGGATCGGATCTAGTGGGGGGCAGACTTTCTCTCTTCGCCCAGGCTTGGGCAAGAGATGTTCAGGATCCCTGGGCGCTAGAGATAATATCTCAGGGATACCTTCTGGACTTCAAATACTCTCCTCCAAGAGAGAGATTTCATCTGTCAAGATTGTCAACAATCCAGACAAAGAAAGAGGCTTTTCTACGCTGCGTACAAGAGCTCTTGTTAATGGGAGTAATCCATCCAGTTCCACGATCGGAACAGGGACAGGGGTTTTACTCAAATCTGTTTGTGGTTCCCAAAAAAGAGGGAACTTTCAGACCAATCCTGGACTTAAAGATCCTAAACAAATTCCTAAGAGTTCCATCGTTCAAGATGGAGACTATTCGGACAATTTTACCTATGATCCAAGAGGGTCAGTACATGACCACTGTAGATTTAAAAGATGCTTACCTGCACATACCGATTCACAAAGATCATTACCGGTACCTAAGGTTTGCCTTCCTAGACAGGCATTACCAGTTTGTGGCTCTTCCATTCGGATTGGCTACAGCGCCAAGAATCTTCACAAAGATTCTGGGTGCTCTTCTGGCGGTACTAAGACCGCGGGGAATCTCGGTAGCTCCATACCTAGACGACATTCTGATACAAGCTTCAAGCTTTCAAACTGCCAAATCTCATACAGAGTTAGTGCTGGCATTTCTAAGGTCACATGGATGGAAGGTGAACGAAAAGAAAAGTTCACTCGTTCCACTCACAAGAGTTCCCTTCCTGGGGACTCTTATAGATTCTGTAGAAATGAAGATTTACCTGACAGAGGACAGGCTATCAAGACTTCAAAGTGCTTGCCGCACTCTTCATTCCATTCAACACCCGTCAGTGGCTCAATGTATGGAGGTAATCGGCTTAATGGTAGCGGCAATGGACATAGTACCCTTTGCACGCTTACACCTCAGACCACTGCAACTGTGCATGCTAGGTCAGTGGAATGGGGATTACTCAGACTTATCCCCTTCTCTGAATCTGGATCAAGAGACCAGAAATTCTCTTCTATGGTGGCTTTCTCGGCCACACCTGTCCAGGGGGATGCCATTCAGCAGACCAGACTAGACAATTGTAACAACAGACGCCAGCCTTCTAGGTTGGGGTGCCGTCTGGAATTCCCTGAAGGCTCAGGGACTATGGAGTCAGGAGGAGAGTCTCCTGCCAATAAACATTCTGGAATTGAGAGCAGTTCTCAATGCCCTCCTGGCTTGGCCCCAGTTGACAACTCGGGGGTTCATCAGGTTTCAGTCGGACAACATCACGACTGTAGCTTACATCAACCATCAGGGAGGGACAAGAAGCTCCCTAGCTATGATGGAAGTATCAAAGATAATTCGCTGGGCAGAGTCTCACTCTTGCCACCTGTCAGCAATCCACATCCCGGGAGTGGAGAACTGGGAGGCGGATTTCTTAAGTCGTCAGACTTTTCATCCAGGGGGAGTGGGAACTTCATCCGGAGGTCTTTGCCCAAATACTTCGACGTTGGGGCAAACCAGAGATAGATCTCATGGCGTCTCGACAGAACGCCAAGCTTCCTCGTTACGGGTCCAGATCCAGGGATCCAGGAGCAGTCCTGATAGATGCTCTGACAGCACCTTGGGACTTCAGGATGGCTTACGTGTTTCCACCCTTCCCGTTGCTTCCTCGATTGATTGCCAGAATCAAACAAGAGAGAGCATCAGTGATTCTAATAGCCCCTGCGTGGCCACGCAGGACTTGGTATGCAGATCTGGTGGACATGTCATCCTGTCCGCCTTGGTCTCTACCTCTGAAACAGGACCTTCTGATTCAGGGTCCCTTCAAACATCAAAGTCTAACTTCTCTGAAGCTGACTGCTTGGAAATTGAACGCTTGATTTTATCAAGACGTGGGTTTTCTGAGTCAGTTATTGATACCTTAATACAGGCTAGGAAACCTGTTACCAGAAAGATTTACCATAAGATATGGCGTAAATACCTATATTGGTGTGAATCCAAAGGTTACTCTTGGAGTAAGGTTAGGATTCCTAGGATATTGTCTTTTCTACAAGAAGGTTTAGAAAAGGGTTTATCCTGCTAGTTCATTAAAGGGACAGATCTCAGCTCTGTCCATTCTGTTACACAAACGTCTGTCAGAAATTCCTGACGTCCAGGCTTTTTGTCAGGCTTTGGCCAGGATTAAGCCTGTGTTTAAAACGGTTGCTCCACCATGGAGTTTAAACCTTGTTCTTAATGTTTTACAGGGCGTTCCGTTTGAACCCCTTCATTCCATTGATATAAAGTTGTTATCTTGGAAAGTTCTATTTTTAATGGCTATTTCCTCGGCTCGAAGAGTCTCTGAGTTATCAGCCTTACATTGTGATTCTCCTTATTTGATTTTTCATTCGGATAAGGTAGTTCTGCGTACTAAACCTGGGTTCTTACCTAAGGTAGTTACTAACAGGAATATCAATCAAGAGATTGTTGTTCCTTCTTTATGCCCAAATCCTTCTTCGAAGAAGGAACGTCTACTGCACAACCTGGATGTAGTCCGTGCTCTAAAATTTTACTTACAGGCAACTAAGGAATTTCGACAAACGTCTTCTCTGTTTGTCGTTTACTCTGGGCAGAGGAGAGGTCAAAAAGCTTCTGCTACCTCTTTCTTTTTGGCTTCGTAGCATAATTCGTTTAGCTTATGAGACTGCTGGACAGCAGCCTCCTGAAAGGATTACAGCTCATTCCACTAGAGCTGTGGCTTCTACTTGGGCCTTTAAGAATGAGGCCTCTGTTGAACAGATTTGCAAGGCTGCAACTTGGTCTTCGCTTCATACTTTTTCCAAATTTTACAAATTTGACACTTTTGCTTCATCGGAGGCTATTTTTGGGAGAAAGGTTCTTCAGGCAGTGGTTCCTTCTGTATAAAGAGCCTGCCTATCCCTCCCGTCATCCGTGTACTTTTGCTTTGGTATAGGTATCCCAGAAGTAATGATGACCCGTGGACTGATCACACTTAACAGAAGAAAACATAATTTATGCTTACCTGATAAATTCCTTTCTTCTGTAGTGTGATCAGTCCACGGCCCGCCCTGTTTTAAGGCAGGTAATATTTTTTAATTTATACTCCAGTCACCACTTCACCCTTGGCTTTTCCTTTCTCGTTGGTCCTTGGTCGAATGACTGGGAGTGACGTAGAGGGGAGGAGCTATATGCAGCTCTGCTGGGTGAATCCTCTTGCACTTCCTGTTGGGGAGGAGTTAATATCCCAGAAGTAATGATGACCCGTGGACTGATCACACTACAGAAGAAAGGAATTTATCAGGTAAGCATAAATTATGTTTTTTAAATTTTTTTATTTAATAAAAATATAGCCGGTTCCAGGAGTATTACATTATTATTATTATTATCGGTTATTTGTAGAGCGCCAACAGATTCCACACGATCTCTTGGATACCCACGACCTCTTGGATAACTGGTTGAACTCCCAACCAGTATTGTCTAATATTAGGACATGTCCACCAAATATGTTGGATATCACCAATACCTCCACACCCCCTCCAGCATTGCTTATTTGCATTTTTAAACATACCAGACAATCTTGCGGGTGTATAGTACCAACGACACATAAGTTTCATATTCATTTCAGTGTAAATGATTGAGGACGTGCGACCGCTCATGTTGACAAATATTTTAGACCATTCTTGTTCTGAGATTTGTATATGAAGGTCCTTAGACCATTTATGTGTATAAGTCGGGAGGTCTTTAGAGTGATGTTCAAGAATTAGTTTATAAGTGCGTGAGAGAGATCCTTTAGAGGATAGTGAAGTATAACACACAAACTCAAATGGGGTAAGGGGTCTGCGAAGCTGATTGCCACAGGGGTGAGTGGTAAGATAATGGTGTATCTGGAAATATCTATACCAAGGCGAGAAAAATTCTCCCCAAGTATCTGTCAGTTCTACTTTTGTTTTCAATTTACCATTCTCCAAAATGGAGTAGCATGTTATCATTTCTTTTAGGGATCTTGGTTGCGTATATGCTGTGCTGTTGACTATTTGTAATTCTGGATTATCTGTCAGTGGGGTAAGCGGCGAAGGGATTGTGGAAAGTCACTGGCGCTTAATTATTTGTTTGTCCCAGATATCAGGAGTCAATTTGGTTGTAGTGGTTGTGTGGGAAGTCAAGGTTCTATGTATGTGTGGGATCCAACATGAAGCTCCCAGTTGTTCATTTCCCGCTAAGTCATATTCTATCTGTTCCCATTCTTTATGAGCTATATTTCTCTTGTAAGGTGTATTCAGTCCACGGGTTCATCCATTACTTGTGGGATATTCTCCATCCCAACAGGAAGTTGCAAGAGGACACCCACAGCAGAGCTGTCTATATAGCTCCTCCCCTAACTGCCACTCCCAGTCATTCTCTTGCAACTCTCGACAAGAAAGGAAGTATCAAGAGATATGTGGTGACTTAGTGTAGTTTTACCTTCAATCAAGAGTTTGTTATTTTTAAACGGTACCGGTGTTGTACTGTTTTTCTCTCAGGTAGAAATAAGAAGAAGAATTCTGCCTGGAGATTTGATGATCTTAGTGGTTTGTAACTAAGGTCCATTGCTGTTCTCACACATAACTGATGAATATGGGAAAACTTCAGTTGGGGGAACGGCCTGCAGATTACCTGCTTTGAGGTATGTTCATTATTTTTATTTCTAGAGAGAGTAATAAGTTCTAGAAAATGCTGACAGAGTCTTGTGTATTTGAGGTAAGCCTGATGCAGTGATTTAACAGCGACTGGGATCATGCTTACATAACAGGGTAATACTCATGTTAATATTCATATTGCTTAGTGACAAAACGTTTACATAATTTCATAAATAGGACGTTTTTTCTCTGAGGGAGATAAGTCTTTATTTGGGGCCTAGTTTCCACATGGCTAGTCAGATACTACTAGGAGTATTTTCTTAAGGCCACTCTGACATCCAGTACATGGTGGGAGGGGCCTATTTTAGTGCTCTAACTTGCGCAGTTTTTATACAGACTGAGACATCCAGCTTCCCTAGAAGAGTCCTCTGGCATCTGAGAACCATTTCAAAGGGGTTATTTCTGCACAAAAAGGCTTCGGCATCTTCTTTCTTTTTGACTGAGAAGCATAATCCGTTTAGCTTATGAGACTGCTGGCCAGCAGCCTCCTGAAAGAATTACAGCTCATTCCTCGTAGAGCGGTAGCTTCCATATGGGCTTTAAAAATGAGGCCTCTGTTGAACAGATTTGTAAGGAGGAGACTTGGTCTTCGCTTCATACTTTTTCCAATTTCTCCAAATTTGATACTTTTGCTTCCTCGGAGGCTATTTTTGGGAGAAAGGTCTTGCAGGCAATGGTGCCTTCCGTTTAAGTTCCTGCCTTGTCCCTCCCTTCATCCGTGTCCTAAAGCTTTGGTATTGGTATCCCACAAGTAATGGATGAACCCGTGGACTGGATACACCACTTGGCGTGAAGTCTACCCAGCCAAGACAATGTTTTATTTTTTATTCTACTAGATAGGGGGCGCCCTTATGTGGATATACAAAGCAAGTTAATAAATAATTAAGAAATGGAAAGAAATTATATAAATTGATGTCTATATATTAACTGGCACAAATGTGAACCAAATTATGATCAGAGCATGTATAAAAGAAACGTTTATATTAACAGTAATGACAGTATTATTGTAATATTAGTCCAAATAGACAATTGATTTCACACTGTATAAAAGATAAATGAAAGTCCCTTATGGTGATGTGGATATAATAGGCAGCAATCTGTAGAGGACCCGGCATGGATCCCAGGAAGGCAATCTATAAACAAGAAAAAAGACGGATGCGCCACATGGCCCAATATTGTTTGTTCAACACGGTGTGTATAGTAAAGATGTGCAAGATTAAACTCACATGCATAGAAGCACTCCAAATAGTGCCGTGGGAGCAGTCTGGGATCAATAACAGTCACCCAGCAGACCGACCTCTTGGAAGGGGAAGGAAAATCTGTAGTGTGGAGATACAAAAGGACACACAGGTGCCTATATGGCCTAGTACAGTTTTAACCCAGGAGTAAATGGTATGTGTGGTATAAAATATACTCACATTTGGTGTTGCATCTCCAATGATGCAAATCAGACAGGGAGGGATCAATAGTCACACAACAGACTTTAACAAGGCAAACAGCATTTGTCCCAAGATGTCCAGTGAGCCAAATAATTATTGGTCCACAAAATACAGTGCAGCAAGTGTTTTTGTATAAAAGTAACTAGCTTTACCTAAAATAATTAAAAACATGCGACGCGTTTCTCAGCAACAAGCTGTTTCATCAGGCTTATAAAAAATGACAAAAAAACACTTGCTATATATACACCAAACAATTGTATCAACATCATTAGCCACACTTGTGAAGGGAGTGGCTACAGGCCACCCCTTCACGTTAGAGCCTATCAGCATTCAATTGAACTATGTAACAAACATTTCAGATTATAATAACAAATTAGTGCAAATTCAACATAATATCATTTCATAGTTATAGTCTCATTGGTGTTTTAAACATAAAGTCGCAGAGAGACCTACTGGATACATAAATTGCACACTTTGGTTCCGGATGGTCTCAATGAATGTGTAGACCTAGCTGCCTTTGACATATGATAGATTGAGTCGGTGGGTCTAGCACCCAGTTTATATGGGAATTAGTACTCCTTTTTCTGATATATTAGTGTATTTTGACCTAGTATCTTATTGTAGCGATTGTTGTCATCTTTGCACCCTTGGCCTTAGTAGGGGTATTTGTTCATATACCTACATATGGTTTGTAGTTATTAATATCAATGTGTACTACCGTCACTTAACGTTGGATATACTATCTACCATTAAATTGATTTTTACGAGTGATTACCCTACCTAAGGTATCATATTTGGAACCATCTATCTACACATAATCTGAGAATGAGAACTATATCTCCACAGGCCACTTTGATATAGAGATTACATCTTATCTTTTATTTTTGGATTCCACTTATTCAGTAATCTACAAATTAAATTAATGCAGTCATATTTGCAATCAAAGATGGTTTGATGTATAATACCAGTGATTGTTTATATACACAGTCAGTGGGATCTGATAATATCACTAGAATTTATCACACTGTTAATAGTATATCACTCAACTTATTACTCGTAGCTAAATTGATACCCTATATAGATCAGGTATTTTGTATTTGTATACATATTTTGAGGAGCATTTCTCCACACCATTCTTTATATCACACCTTATTATTATTATTTCTATTATTAAATTTTTTGTTTTTAGTCACATTAAGATCATATCTCTATAGATATATACATCACCTTATTGCTTATTAATAATAGGGACTATATATGTTATCAACTAATTTCTAATGACAAAATTTTATCCAAAATTAATATAGGCAGAGTAGCACTAGTTATGACTCACTACATCAAATCATGTAGTTTTTTAGCTAATCGTCAGCTTTATATATAAATTTAATTGCACAATTATTCACCATATTTCTCCACAACTCTTTAGATAATTATTATAGAGTAGCCAGTAATAATAATTGGTTGCCATGACAACAAAGATAAAACATTTTATATTCTATTACGATATCTGATTTATGACATTAATTGTCCAACTTTAAAATCCTAGACTATTTTCATTAGGGTATTTGCCAATTACATATATGCATACTAAGTCTAGATAAGACTCCATATATGTCTATTAATCAAAAATACTGAGTCTGGATTTTCATATTTCGTATATGTCTAACGATCAGGAATTAATCGCCAACTGCCACAATAACAACACTATAGGCTATTTCCTTTTAATGGTTTTTGTCCGCTGATCAAGATTTAATATTTTCTAACAGTCACCAATCGATGTATTTTACACAAAGAACTGCTTAGTGATTTATGCATATGAGTGGCCGTGGTAAAAACTACACATCTGAAAGCTTTCACATATTCTCTACGGCATTAGCATTTTGACACACCTCCCATGACGTTAGCTCCGAGGACAGGTTGAGATTACCTGGTATCATTGGTTTATTCTCTATACACCCCTAATGATGGTATTGCACGATTGGTCCGACATTCAATTTATTGTGCTATTAAGTGTTAGGCTATAGATACCACCTACGGCAACCCGTAACGCAACTGATTGACATATCATGCTATACGCATGCGCAGTCAGAAACAGGGAACGCCAGTATCACTCAAAAGACGCCATTGACTACAGTGTTATGTATAAACTTAAGAGGAATGAAAGTAAGTTTTAAGAGCACTTACGGTTTGAGAGCATGTTTATCTCTCTTCTTTCTTCCCAAAAGGGAATATATATAAATGATATGCTATATCTATATTCTACTAACATCTATAAAACAACAAATGAAATGCTGAAAATACATGAAGTTATTTGTTATTTTTTTATAATTTTTATGCCCTTTATGTTTAAAACACCAATGAGACTATAACTATGAAATGATATTATGTTGAATTTGCACTAATTTGTTATTATAATCTGAAATGTTTGTTACATAGTTCAATTGAATGCTGATAGGCTCTAACATGAAGGGGTGGCCTGTAGCCACTCCCTTCACAAGTGTGGCTAATGATGTTGATACAATTGTTTGGTGTATATATAGCAAGTGTTTTTTGTCATTTTTTATAAGCCTGATGAAACAGCTTGTTGCTGAGAAACACGTCGCATGTTTTTAATTATTTTAAGTAAAGCTAGTTACTTTTATACAAAAACACTTGCTGCACTGTATTTTTTGGACCAATAATTATTTGGCTCACTGGACATCTTGGGACTCTGCCAAATGCTGTTTGCCTTGTTAAAGTCTGTTGTGTGACTGTATTGATCCCTCCCTGTCTGATTTGCATCATTGGAGATGCAACACCAAATGTGAGTATATTTTATACCACACATACCATTTACTCCTGGGTTAAAACTGTACTAGGCCATATAGGCACCTGTGTGTCCTTTTGTATCTCCACACTACAGATTTTCCTTCCCCTTCCAAGAGGTCGGTCTGCTAGGTGACTGTTATTGATCCCAGACTGCTCCCACGGCACTATCTGGAGTGCTTCTATGCATGTGAGTTTAATCTTGCACATCTTTACTATACACACCGTGTTGAACAAACAATATTGGGCCATGTGGCGCATCTGTCTTTTTTTTCTTGTTTAATTTTTTATTTTGCCAGGAGTTGAGTTCTTGTTGTATATTTTTTTAATAAGGAGGGATAATTTGCAGAGAAAAGGTCAGTTGGCTTTTTAGTTATAATCCCTAAGTATTTTATTTGCGTTTTACGATGGGCATACGAGTAAGTCTGTGCTATTAGATTATTAGTATCTTTGGGGGTTGCTAAAGTGAAGAATTCAGATTTGGATGCATTGATCTTGAAATTGTAGTGGGTGCTATATAAAAGGAATTCTGCATTTAATTCTTGTAGTGAGGCTATGGGGTCAGTTAAAGTTAGAAATATATCATCGGTATAATAGGAAGCTTTGTATTCTGTGTTGTGTATTTTGATACCTGAAATGTTGGGGTTTTGCCTAATTCTAGTCGCCAGAACTTCCATAGCTAAAACAAATAACAAAGGGGAAAGTGGGCATCGCTGGCGTGTGCCGTTATATATCGAGAATGATGGAGAAAGTGAGTTATTAAGTTTTACCCTGGCATTTGGGGAGCTATATAAAGTAAATTTCTCTTGTAAGGTGTATCCAGTCCACGGATTCATCCATTACTTGTGGGATATTCTCCTTCCCAACAGGAAGCTGCAAGAGGATCACCCACAGCAGAGCTGTCTATATAGCTCCTCCCCTAACTGCCACCTCCCAGTCATTCTCTTGCAGATCTCGACAAGGGAAGCAGCTAGAGAGATGTGGTGCATTAATGTAGTTTATCTTCAATCAAAAGTTTATTTTCAAATGGTACAGGAGTTGTACTATTTTAGCCTCAGGCAGAAAGTTGAAGAAGAGTCTGCCTGTGGTCTTTGATGATCTAAGCAGGTTGTAACTAAGATCCATTGCTGTTCTCACACATAACTGAAGAGATGGGTAACTTCAGCTGGGGGAATAGCGTGCAGGGTCTCCTGCTCTGAGGTATGTGCAGTTTTATCATTTTCTAGACAAATGATAAGCTAGAAAATGCTGACAATACCGTTTTTATTTAAGGTAAGCCTGATTACAGTGATTTAATAACGACTGGTGGTATGCTTGCTGTAAAGGGTAATATTTTTATTATTTACTCACATTACTGAATAGATATAACGTTTGCTTGAGGTGTATAAACGTTTATTTCATATTGGTGATAAAACTTTATTCTGGGGCCCAGTTTTTCCACATGGCTGACTAGATTTTGCCTAGGGATAGTTTTTTAAGGCCCTCTCACTGTGAGTACAGGTTGGGAGGGGCCTATTTTCCATTAGATTTTGCAGCTTGAGACATCCAGCTTCCCTGAAGGAGTCCCCTGAACATATAGGACCTCTCTAAGGGGTTTTTGTGCCTTCCAAAGTCATTGTATGGGCAGGTAGGGCCACAGTAGATCTGTGTCAGTTTGTTGTGACTGTTTAAAAACGTTTATCGTTTTTTTTTATCCGGTTTTGAAACTAAGGGGTTAATCGTCCATTTGCAAGTGGGTGCAATGCTCTTTCAGCCTGTTATACACACTGTAAAAATTTCGTAAGATTTACTGCTTTTTTCACTGTTTTAGCAGTTTCTGTGATTTTTTTTTTTCTCTTAAAGGCACAGTACCGTTTTTATTTTTTGCTTGTTCAGTTATTAAAGTGTTTTCCAAGCTTGCTGGTCTCATTACAAGTCTGTTTAAACATGTCTGACATAGAGCAAACTCATTGTTAATTATGTTTAGAAGCCATTGTGGAACCCCCTCTTAGAATGTGTACCAAATGCACTGATTTTACTATAGATTACAAAGACCATATTCTGGCTTTAAAAAATTTATCACCAGAAGAAATTGACAAGGAGGAAGTTATGCCGTCTAACTCTCCCCACGTGTCAGATCCTATAAATCCCGCTCAGGGGATGCCAAGTACATCTAGCATGCCCTTTGCGTATACCTTGCAAGACATGGCGGCAGGTATGAATCATACCCTTACAGAGCTATTATCTAAACTGCCAGGATTGCAAGGAAAGCGAGACAGCTCTGGGACTAGAATAAATACAGAGCTCTCTGACGCTTTAGTAGCTATCTCTGATACACCCTCACAATATAATGAAGCTGAAGCAGGGGAGCTTCAATCTGTGGGTGATTTTTCTGATTCAGGGAAGATACTTGCATCTGATTCTGATATGTCTACATTTAAATTTAAGCTTGAACACCTCTGCGTATTGCTCAGGGAGGTTTTAGCAACTCTGGACGACTGTGACACTATTGTAGTCCCAGAGAAATTATGCAGTACCTACTTACACTGATGTTTTTCCAATCCCTAAAAGGTTTTCTGAAATTATTACTAAGGAATGGGATAGACCAGGTGTACCGTTCTCTCCCCCTCCTGTTTTTAAAAAGATGTTTCCTATAGACGCCGCTACACGGGACTTATGGCAGACGGTCCCTAAGGTGGAGGGAGCAGTTTCTACTCTAGCTAAGCGTACCACTATCCCTGTCGAGGACAGTTGTGCTTTTCTAGATCCAATAGATAAAAAAATTAGAGGTTTACCTTAAGAAAATTTTTATTCAACAAGGTTTTATTCTCCAGCCTCTTGCATGCATTGCCCCAGTCACTGCTGCTGCGACTTTCTGGTTTGAGTCCCTAGAGGAGGCTCTACAGGTTGAAACCCCGAAGATATTATTGACAAGCTTAGGGCCCTTAAGCTAGCCAATTCATTTGTTTCTGGCTCCTTTGTTCATTTAACCAAGCTAACAGCTAAAAATTCAGGTTTTGCTATTCAGGCGCGTAGGCCGCTATGGCTTAAATCCTGGTCAGGTGACGTGACTTCAAAATCTAAACTAATCAACATTCCCTTCAAAGGACAGATCCTATTCGGGCCTGGACTGAAGGAGATCATTTCTGACATCACTGGAGGCAAAGGTCACGCCCTTCCTCAAGACAGGTCCAACAAATTAAGGACCAAACAGTCTAGTTTTCGGCCCTTTCGAAACTTCAAGAGTGGCGCAGCTTCAACTTCCTCTAACACAAAACAAGAGGGAACTTTTGCCCAGTCTAAGCCGGTCTGGAGACCTAACCAGGCTTGGAACAAGGGGAAACAGGTCAAGAAGCCTGCTGCTGCCTCTAAGACAGCATGAAGGAGCAGTCCCCGATCCGGAAACGGATCTAGTAGGGGGCAGACTCTCTCTTCGCCCAGGCTTGGGCAAGAGATGTCCAGGATCCTTGGGCATTGGAAATTGTGTCCAAGGGTTATCTTCTGGAATTCAAAACCTCTCCCCCAAAAGGGAGATTTCATCTCTCACTTTTATCTGCAAACCAAATAAAGAGAGAAGCATTCTTACATTGTGTTCAAGACCTCCTAGTTATGGGAGTGATCCACCTAGTTCCGCAGGAGGAACAGGGACAGGGCTTTTATTCAAATCTGTTTGTTGTTCCCAAGAAAGAGGGAACATCCAGACCAATCTTAGATCTCAAGATCTTAAACAAATTTCTCAGAGTCCCATCCTTCAAGATGGAGACTATTCGAAACATCCTTCCTATGATCCAGGAGGGTCAATACAGGCACTACCAGTTTGTGGCTCTTCCCTTCAGGTTGGCCACGGCACCAAGAATCTTTACAAAGGTTCTAGGGTCCCTTCTAGCGGTCCTAAGGCCGCGGGCTATAGCAGTAGCCCCTTACTCAGACAACATTCTGATACAGGCGTCGACTATTCAAGTTGCCAGGTCTCACACGGACATGGTTCTGGCATTTCTGAGGTTGCATGAGTGGAAAGTGAACAAAGAAAAAAGTTCTCTATCCCCTCTCACAAGAGTTTCCTTCCTAGGAACTCAGGTAAATCTTCATTTCTACAGAATCTATCAGACAGAGGCCAGGTTGTCAAAACTTCTATATTCCTGCCGTGTTCTTTATTCTACTTCTCGCCCTTCAGTGGCTCAGTGTATGGAAGTAATCGGCTTAATGGTAGTGGCAATGGACATAGTGCCGTTATCCCGCCTACATCTCAGACTGCTGCAACTCTGCATGCTCAGTTAGTGGAATGGGGATTACACAGATTTGTCCCCTCTACTAAATCTGGATCAAGAGACCAGGGATTCTCTTCTCTGGTGGTTATCTCGGGTCCATCTGTCTAAGGGGTATGACCTTCCGCTGGCCAGATTGGACAATAGTAACGACAGATGCCAGCCTTCTGGGCTGGGGTGCAGTCTGGAACTCCCTGAAGGCTCAGGGCTTGTGGACTCAGGAGGGGACACTCCTTCCTATAAACATTCTGGAACTAAGAGAGATATTCAATGCTCTTCAGGCTTGGCCTCAGCTAGCTGCAGTCAGGTTCATCAGATTTCAGTCGGACAACATCACGACTGTAGCTTACATCAACCATCAAGGGGATACAAGGAGTTCCCTAGCAATGTTGGAGGTTTCAAAAATAATTATATGGGCAGAGGTTCACTCTTGCCATCTATCAGCTATCCATATCCCAGGAGTAGAGAACTGGGAGGCGGATTTTCTAAGTCGACAGACTTTTCATCCGGGGGAGTGGGAACTCCATCCGGAGGTGTTTTCACAGTTGATTCAACTTTTGGGCAAACCAGAACTGGATCTCATGGTGTCTCGTCAGAACGCCAAGCTTCCTTGTTACGGGTTCAGGTCCAGGGATCCCAAGGCAGCGCTGATAGATGCTCTTGCAGCGCCGATAGATGCTCTTGCAGCGCCTTGGTCTTTCAACCTGGCTTATGTGTTTCCACCGTTTCCTCTGCTCCCTCGTCTGATTGCCAAGATCAAGCAGGAGAGAGCTTCGGTGATTTTGATAGCTCCTGCGTGGCCACGCAGGACTTGGTACGCAGATCTGGTGGACATGTCATCCTTTCCACCTTGGACTCTGCCGCAGAGGCAGGACCTTCTACTTCAAGGTCCCTTCAAACATCCAAATCTAATTTCTCTGCGTCTGACTGCTTGGAGATTGAACGCTTGATTTTGTCAAAATGTGGTTTTTCAGAGTCGGTCATTGATACCTTAATTCAGGCTCGAAAGCCTGTCACCAGGAAAATCTATCATAAGATATGGTGTAAATATCTTCATTGGTGTGAATCCAAGGGTTACTCATGGAGTAAAGTCAGGATTCCCAGGATATTGTCTTTTCTCCAAGAAGGATTGGAGAAGGGATTGTCAGCTAGTTCCTTAAAGGGACAGATTTCTGCTCTGTCCTTTTGCACAAGCGTCTGGTGGATGTTCCAGACGTTCAGGCGTTTTGTCAGGCTTTAGTTAGAATCAAGCCAGTGTTTAAACCTGTTGCTCCGCCATGGAGTTTAAATTTTTAGTTCTTAAAGTTCTTCAAGGGGTTCCATTTGAACCTCTGCATTCCATAGATATCAAGCTTTTATCTTGGAAAGTTCTGTTCTTGGTAGCTATCTCTTTGGCTCGAATAGTTTCAGAGTTATCTGCCTTGCAGTGTGATTCCCCTTATCTGATCTTCCATGCAGATAAGGTAGTTTTGCGTACCAAACCTTGGTTTCTTCCTAAGGTGATATCCAATAAGAATATCAATCAAGAGATTGTTGTTCCGTCACTGTGTCCTAATCCTTCTTCAAAGAAGGAACGTCTATTACACAATCTTGATGTGGTTCGTGCTTTAAAGTTTTATTTACAAGCTACTAAAGATTTTCGTCAAACATCTGCATTGCTGTCTACTCTGGACAGCGGAAAGGCCAAAAGACTTCAGCAACTTCTCTTTCTTTTTGTTTAATAAGTATAATCCGCTTAGCTTATGAGACTGCTGGCCAGCAGCCTCCTGTAAGAATTACAGCTCATTCCACTAGAGCGGTGGCTTCCACATTGGCCTTTAAAAATGAGGCTTCTGTTGAACAAATTTGTAAGGCGGCGACTTGGTCTTCGCTTCATACTTTTTCTAAATTCTACAAATTTGATACTTTTGCTTCTTCGGAGGCTATTTTTGGGAGAAAGGTCTTACAGGCAGTGGTAACTTCCGTTTAAGTTCCTGCCTTGTCCCTCCCTTCATCCGTGTCCTAAAGCTTTGGTATTGGTATCCCACAAGTAATGGATGAATCCGTAGACTGGATACACCTTAGAAGAGAAAACAAAATTCATGCTTACCTGATATATTTATTTCTCTTGTGGTGTATCCAGTCCACGGCCCGCCCTGTCATTTTAATGCAGGTGTTTTTTAATTTTTAAACTACTGTCACCACTGCACCCTATGGTTTCTCCTTTCTCTTGCTTGTCTTCGGTCGAATGACTGGGAGGTGGCAGTTAGGGGAGGAGCTATATAGACAGCTCTGCTGTGGGTGATCCTCTTGCAGCTTCCTGTTGGGAAGGAGAATATCCCACAAGTAATGGATGAATCCGTGGACTGGATACACCACAAGAGAAATTTATAAGGTAAGCATAAATGTTGTTATTTTTGAAGTATAAGTTGTTGGAAAGCCTAATTTAATTAACGTTTTCTTTAGGAAGTCCCCAGTTCAGTCTATCAAAAGCTTTCTCCGCGTCCAGAGACGCGAAGAAAGAAGGTGTCTTGGTGCTATCCATATGCTCTATTAAGTTGATAATTTTTAGGGTGTTATCGCAAGCTTCTCTGCCTGGAGTAAACCCTGACTGATTAGGGTGGATTAAATAAGGGAGAATTCTGTTTAAACGCTGCGCCAAGATTTTAGCAAATAATTTAGCATCTACATTTAATAGGGAAATAGGACGGAAATTAGGGGGTGAGTCCGGTGTCTTGCCGGGTTTAGGCAATACCACAATGTATGCCGCTAACATAGAGGATGGGAATGGATGCATAGGAGAAGCCTTATTAAATAGATTAAATAGTTGTGGGATGAGAATGGGGGCAAAAATTTGATAATATTTGGCTGAAAACCCATCCGGACCAGGGCTTTTCCCATTTTTCAAATCTTTAATAGCCGCAGCTATTTCAGGTGTTGTTATGGGTGCTTCCAAGGATTCTATTTGCTCCTCAGTAATTGAGGGGAGTTTACATGTGTCCAGGTAGTCAGATAGCGATTCAGTAGTATTTTCATGTTGAGGATCATGTGTATTTGGTAATTTGTATAATTCTGAGTAGTAGTGATGAAATTGAGTATATCTGGTGTTGTGTTAACAAAGTATTTTGTGGTGTTTTCATGGATGAAGGATTTTAATTTAGCTCTCTTTAGTGTGCGGGCTAGCATCTTCCCTGCTTTATTTCCTTCGTGAAAATATTTTTGTCTAATTTTTAAAGATATTTTTTGATGCTCTATAGCCAGGAATGTGTTTAATTGTTTTCGCGTTTCCTGAATTGCCTCCAGAAGTGCATTGTCGTCAGGATTTTTTTTTTATGTGAGTAGTCTAAGTAAACTAGTTTCGTTGTTAATGTTTTTTATAGACCAGTCTCGTGTTTTTTTGGAGTTGGGCTTTGTATTGGATAAATTCACCTCTGAGTGTACATTTGTGTGCCTCCCAAACCGTGAATGGGTTTGCAACTGAATTTGTGTTTATATGAAAATATTCCGACAAGGCTTTATTTAAATGTTCGATGAATGGCTGGTGAAGTAGAAGGGTATCATCAAGACACCATTGGTAGGGACTTGTTGGTGTATTAGGCCAGTTGATCAATGTGATGACTGCAGAATGGTCTGACCAGGAAGTGGGGATAATTTGTGATTTAACTATCATTGAGAGGCCTATTTGATCAGTAATTCTATAATCTAATCTGCTATATGTATGGGCGGGATGCAAAAAAAAGTATAATCCCTTGTTGTTGGATTGATAAATTACCATGTATCGTATAGATTGCAGTCTTTGAGGTTTTTCCATAGGTATAACGTGGTGCGTTTTGAGATTCTGGGAGATGGATTTGAGCTATCTATTTTTGGCTGAAAGGGGCAATTAAAATCGCCACCTATAAAGGTAGGTCCTTTAGACACATCTAAAAATTTGCGGAAAAGAAACTTTAAAAAATGTAAGCTGTTTAGTGTTAGGAGCATGAACATTTGAGTGTTATCGGTCTACCATACATCAAGCCTGTAATGCTTAAGAATCTGCCTTCCGGGTCCTTAAATTGTTGTCAATTGAAAAGGGATATGTTTACGAATCAGTATGCTAACTCCACAATGTTTAGTAGTGGCAGCACTGTGGAACTGTTGGGTATAATATCTGCCAAAATATTTTGGGATCTGTTTTTTTAAGTGGGTTTCCTGCAACATTAAGACATCAATACCCCTCTTGTATAAGTCATTCAGAGCTTTAGACCTTTTACTTGGAGAATTGAAACCTTTGACATTCTGGGTAGCGATAGAAATAGGAAAAGTTTTAGGGCTTACCATTGGTATATGTGGGGCAGAGGTGAGAGATGTTTGGTAATGGCTACTTCCATGATACTGTGCCAGCAATTGAATATAAACAATAAACTCAAAACAGTTTGAAACATAATCAAATCAACATCAAACAAATCTCTAAGTCTAAATGTAGACATAAATAGAGAAATCTTAGAAAAGGGGTAACAGAAAATGAAATGGGTATTTCTTAGTGTCTTTTATGAAACTCTAGACCCGAATTGTCAGGGTCATGAGTATGTCCATATCCTGGGGTAACCTGAAACTAAAACAGAGAATATTCAACAGTTATCATACAAAAAAGATATATATTACCTCTCCAGATAGGCGTCATTCAATGTTTTGACATCAGTAGCTACAGGAAAGGATATCTTACAAGATACAAAAGCAGTATCCAGACCAAGTGGGCCTTTGCTCATGTCATACTTGTATAGAAAGCATTAAGCTTGTAAGTGTCATGTGCAGTCCTCTTCAGCAGGAGTGGTCTAGGATTGGTGTTGTTTGTCCTTTTTCCGGTCTGACAGACGGTTGTGATGACTTGCTTTCTTCTGTTAAGTGTGATCAGTCCACGGCTCATCATTACTTCTGGGATATTACTCCTCCCCAACAGGAAGTGCAAGAGGATTCACCCAGCAGAGCTGCATATATCTCCTCCCCTCTACGTCACTCCCAGTCATTCTCTTGCACCCAACGACTAGATAGGATGTGTGAGAGGACTATGGTGATTATACTTAGTTTTATATCTTCAATCAAAAGTTTGTTATTTTAAAATAGCACCGGAGTGTGTTATCTCTCTGGCAGAGTTTGAAGAAGAATCTACCAGAGTTTTTGTTATGATTTTAGCCGGAGTAGTTAAGATCATATTGCTGTTTCTCGGCCATCTGAGGAGAGGTAAACTTCAGATCAGGGGACAGCGGGCAGATGAATCTGCATAGAGGTATGTAGCAGTTTTTATTTTCTGACAATGGAATTGATGAGAAAATCCTGCCATACCGATATAATGTCATGTATGTATACTTTACACTTCAGTATTCTGGGGAATGGTACTTCACTAGAATTACACTGTAAGAAATACATAAAGCTGTTTAATAACTAGAGATTATGTTTAACGTTTTTGCTGGAATGTAAAATCGTTTTCATTTGCTGAGGTACTGAGTGAATAAATGTTTGGGCACTATTTTTCCACTTGGCAGTTGCTTAATCTGTTTTCTGACAGTTTCTGTTCTCCCTCACTGCTGTGTGTGAGGGGGAGGGGCCGTTTTTTGGCGCTTTTACTACGCATCAAATATTTCAGTCAGCAACTCATTGTATTCCCTGCATGATCCGGTTCATCTCTACAGAGCTCAGGGGTCTTCAAAACTTATTTTGAGGGAGGTAATTTCTCTCAGCAGAGCTGTGAGAATTATAGTTTGACTGAGATAAAAAACGTTTATTCTGTAATTTGTTTCCTGCTTTCAGAATTTATCTTTGCTAATGGGATTAAACCTTTGCTAAAGTTGTGTTGTTTACAAGGATTGAGGCTATAACTGTTTCAATTTATTAATTTCTCCAACATAGGTGTGTCCGGTCCACGGCGTCATCCTTACTTGTGGGATATTCTCTTCCCCAACAGGAAATGGCAAAGAGCCCAGCAAAGCTGGTCACATGATCCCTCCTAGGCTCCGCCTACCCCAGTCATTCTCTTTGCCGTTGTACAGGCAACATCTCCACGGAGATGGCTTAGAGTTTTTTAGTGTTTAACTGTAGTTTTTATTATTCAATCAAGAGTTTGTTATTTTGAAATAGTGCTGGTATGTACTATTTACTCAGAAACAGAAAAGAGATGAAGATTTCTGTTTGTATGAGGAAAATGATTTTAGCAACCGTCACTAAAATCCATGGCTGTTCCACACAGGACTGTTGAGAGCAATTAACTTCAGTTGGGGGAACAGTGAGCAGTCTCTTGCTGCTTGAGGTATGACACATTCTAACAAGACGATGTAATGCTGGAAGCTGTCATTTTCCCTATGGGATCCGGTAAGCCATGTTTATTAAGATCGTAAATAAGGGCTTCACAAGGGCTTATTAAGACTGTAGACTTTTTCTGGGCTAAATCGATTCATTATTAACACATATTTAGCCTTGAGGAATCATTTATTCTGGGTATTTTGATATAATAATATCGGCAGGCACTGTTTTAGACACCTTATTCTTTAGGGGCTTTCCCAAATCATAGGCAGAGCCTCATTTTCGCGCCGGTGTTGCGCACTTGTTTTTGAGAGGCATGACATGCAGTCGCATGTGAGAGGAGCTCTGATGCTTAGAAAAGACTTTCTGAAGGCGTCATTTGGTATCGTATTCCCCTTTGGGCTTGGTTGGGTCTCAGCAAAGCAGATACCAGGGACTGTAAAGGGGTTAAAGTTAAAAACGGCTCCGGTTCCGTTATTTTAAGGGTTAAAGCTTCCAAATTTGGTGTGCAATACTTTTAAGGCTTTAAGACACTGTGGTGAAAATTTGGTGAATTTTGAACAATTCCTTCATGTTTTTTCGCAATTGCAGTAATAAAGTGTGTTCAGTTTAAAATTTAAAGTGACAGTAACGGTTTTATTTTAAAACGTTTTTTGTACTTTGTTATCAAGTTTATGCCTGTTTAACATGTCTGAACTACCAGATAGACTGTGTTCTGAATGTGGGGAAGCCAGAATTCCCATTCATTTAAATAAATGTGATTTATGTGACAATGACAATGATGCCCAAGATGATTCCTCAAGTGAGGGGAGTAAGCATGGTACTGCATCATTCCCTCCTTCGTCTACACGAGTCTTGCCCACTCAGGAGGCCCCTAGTACATCTAGCGCGCCAATACTCCTTACTATGCAACAATTAACGGCTGTAATGGATAATTCTGTCAAAAACATTTTAGCCAAAATGAACACTTATCAGCGTAAGCGCGACTGATCTGTTTTAGATACTGAAGAGCATGACGACGCTGATAATAATGGTTCTGAAGGGCCCCTAACCCAGTCTGATGGGGCCAGGGAGGTTTTGTCTGAGGGAGAAATTACTGATTCAGGGAACATTTCTCAACAAGCTGAACCTGATGTGATTACGTTTAAATTTAAGTTGGAACATCTCCGCATTCTGCTTAAGGAAGTATTATCCAATCTGGATGATTGTGACAAGTTGGTCATCCCAGAGAAACTATGTAAAATGGACAAGTTCCTAGAGGTCCCGGGGCTCCCAGAAGCTTTTCCTATACCCAAGCGGGTGGCGGACATTGTTAATAAAGAATGGGAAAGGCCCGGTATTCCTTTCGTCCCTCCCCCCATATTTAAAAAATTGTTTCCTATGGTCGACCCCAGAAAGGACTTATGGCAGACAGTCCCCAAGGTCGAGGGAGCGGTTTCCACTTTAAACAAACGCACCACTATACCCATAGAGGATAGTTGTGCTTTCAAAGATCCTATGGATAAAAAATTAGAAGGTTTACTTAAAAAGATGTTTGTTCAGCAGGGTTACCTTCTACAACCAATTTCATGCATTGTCCCTGTAGCTACAGCCGCATGTTTCTGGTTCGATGAGCTGATAAAGGCGGTCGATAGTGATTCTCCTCCTTATGAGGAGATTATGGACAGAATCAATGCTCTCAAATTGGCTAATTCTTTCACCCTAGACGCCACTTTGCAATTGGCTAGGTTAGCGGCTAAGAATTCTGGGTTTGCTATTGTGGCGCGCAGAGCGCTTTGGTTGAAATCTTGGTCAGCTGATGCGTCTTCCAAGAACAAGCTACTTAACATTCCTTTCAAGGGGAAAACGCTGTTTGGCCCTGACTTGAAAGAGATTATCTCTGATATCACTGGGGGTAAGGGCCACGCCCTTCCTCAGGATCGGCCTTTCAAGGCAAAAAATAAACCTAATTTCTCCAACATAGGTGTGTCCGGTCCACGGCGTCATCCTTACTTGTGGGATATTCTCTTCCCCAACAGGAAATGGCAAAGAGCCCAGCAAAGCTGGTCACATGATCCCTCCTAGGCTCCGCCTACCCCAGTCATTCTCTTTGCCGTTGTACAGGCAACATCTCCACGGAGATGGCTTAGAGTTTTTTAGTGTTTAACTGTAGTTTTTATTATTCAATCAAGAGTTTGTTATTTTAAAATAGTGCTGGTATGTACTATTTACTCAGAAACAGAAAAGAGATGAAGATTTCTGTTTGTATGAGGAAAATGATTTTAGCACCGTAACTAAAATCCATGGCTGTTCCACACAGGACTGTTGAGAGCC